>NC_143567.1:86849000-87009500 GCF_054136105.1 Typopeltis vanoorti
TGTGTGTGTGTGTGTGTGTGTGTGTGTGTGTGTGTGTGTGTGTGTGTGTGTGTGTGTGTGTGTGTGTGTGTGTGTGTGTGTGTGTGTGTGTGGTTTTAAGGGGTTTGGTTACATAATCATACCTCTCTTATTTCAAATATGGCATCCTTGCACCTCCACCTGCATTTCCCGCATCCTCAAGTCATCTTTCCACGAAAGATGTGACGAACTTAAATTTGCCAGATACGGTATGCATTGTCGCTTTTCTTCCTTAATAACATCGCTCATAATAGGGAGTTTTCTGTCAATATGAGTCGATTCTTTGTGCAAAGCGAATTTCTCGCAAAAATGTTAAGACAGCGGGATGCCAATAACACGTTCGACAAAATAAAGCTGCTTGTAAAAGAAAACGACAGGAGTAGGGTTTCTTTTTAATTATTTATTTCTTTAAAGAAGGTCGAAAAGAAATACCGATGAGAAGATTAACATGATTTTTAAAGAAAATTGTGCAATAAAGAAAAGAACAATGAGGATTATCTCTAAGATTGTCGAATAACGTTGAATAGCATGGGAAATAAAGTTCGTAAAATTGAAAGTGCTGTGAAATTTGATAAGAGAAAGGAACAAAAACATCTAAAAATGACATTAAAATTAAGAAAAATAAAGTAAAATAAATATAACTTTCCTGGATAGAACGCTAGAGAATTTCCATCGAAATAACGATAAAAATTTATAAAAGAATAGTGTATTGTACGTAAACCGAAGAATGGTATTAAGTATTCAGAATTAATTAAAAAAAAAAAAAATCTGCTTTCACGAACAATATTTCAAGTTTTATGATGGATTATTTCTGATACAATTTTGAAATAAGATGCTATGTGCTCTGACACTGCGAATGTATTTATAGAAATTCATAAATGTTATCCATTACTATAATTTTCCAATCTCTAGGAGCAGTATAAATATTTTACTCTATATGATTACATTTTTCCAATCTCTAGGAGCAGTATAAATATTTTACTCTATGATGATTACATTTTTCCAATTAATGACTGTAATACTAGTGCAGTCTTGATGCGATGTGCACTAAACAGCGTCAATGTACATTTAGTCTCCCCACTCATTCATGTACAAGTGATTGTATCAAGAATCAATATATCCATTTGATTTTGTTAAGTAAATTAATTAATTAAAAACTAATTTTGGGAATTTATTAAACAGAATTTTAAATATTTTGAATTTTTTATATTATTGCAAACAAAATTAATACACCTTTATTTTAAATAAAAGATAATAAATAATAGAAACTCAATTTCAGATAGCTTTTACTTGAGTGAATGGAATCAATCGACCGTGAGATGCGGTGATTGATTCATTAATGCCCTTGGGGGTGATGGATAGCAACGCAAAGCTGTACCAATGAAGTTTAACTGAGGTTCGGCTGTTGCTCTTGCCCACTTGGGCGATGAGTTTTTGAGTTCGCTCTCTTAAGGTTTTTGCCTTAAGGGAGCACTTTGAGTCTCCGGGGAAGGTGTTCTCCGGCACGGCCCGCTGAGGGGCTTTGTCGGTGAATTATTTTCCTCGGAATTTGAGCGGTTCTGCTCAGTGGTCGGGGAGCCCGTCACTGAGAGGAACCAACGCTGAGATTAGGACGGTCTTTCGCCCACTATGGAGTGGCCTAGAGATCGTCCGTATTTTTGAGATTTCACCTTTACTTACATAGTCGGTGATTGATTCATTAATGCCCTTGGGGGTGATGGATAGCAACGCAAAGCTGTACCAATGAAGTTTAACTGAGGTTCGGCTGTTGCTCTTACCCACTTGGGCGATGAGTTTTTGAGTTCGCTCTCTTAAGGTTTTTGCCTTAAGGGAGCACTTTGAGTCTCCGGGGAGAGTGTTCTCCGGCACGGCCCGCTGAGGGGCTTTGTCGGTGAATTATTTTCCTCGGAATTTGAGCGGTTCTGCTCGGTAATCGAGTTTCACTGAGTAGAACCAACGCTGAGATTAGGACGGTCTTTCGCCCACTATGGAGTGGCCTAGAGATCGTCCGTATTTTTGAGATTTCACCTTTACTTACATAGTCGGTGATTGATTCATTAATGCCCTTGGGGGTGATGGATAGCAACGCAAAGCTGTACCAATGAAGTTTAACTGAGGTTCGGCTGTTGCTCTTACCCCCTTGGGCGATGAGTTTTTGAGTTCGTTCTCTTAAGGTTTTTGCCTTAAGGGAGCACTTTGAGTCTCCGGGGAAGGTGTTCTCCGGCACGGCCCGCTGAGGGGCTTTGTCGGTGAATTATTTTCCTCGGAATTTGAGCGGTTCTGCTCAGTGGTCGGGGAGCCCGTCACTGAGTGGTACCAACGCTGAGATTAGGACGGTCTTTCGCCCACTATGGAGTGGCCTAGAGATCGTCCGTATTTTTGAGATTTCACCTTTACTTACATAGTCGGTGATTGATTTTATATGAGATGCCCATATAGGGTAACGGATGGCAATGCTGAACCAATGAAGTTTAACTGAGGTTCGGCTGTTGCTGTTATCCTGGGTAAATGAGTTCGCTCTCTTAGGTTTTGCCCTAAGGGAGCACTTTGAGTCTCCGGGGAAAGTGTTCTCAGGCACGGCCCGCTGAGGGGTACTTGCCGGTGAATTATTTTCCTCGGAATATGAGTGGTTCTGCTCGGTACTCGAGTTTCACTGAGTAGAACCAACGCTGAGATTTGGACGGTCTTTCGCCCACGAATGAGTGGCCTAGAGATCGTCCGATATTTTTGAGATATCACCTTTACTTACACATACGGTGATTGATTCATTAATGCCTTTGGGGGTGATGGATAGCAACGCAAAGCTGTACCAATGAAGTTTAACTGAGGTTCGGCTGTTGCTCTTACCCACTTGGGCGATGAGTTTTTGAGTTCGCTCTCTTAAGGTTTTTGCCTTAAGGGAGCACTTTGAGTCTCCGGGGAAGGTGTTCTCCGGCATGGCCCGCTGAGGGGCTTTGTCGGTGAATTATTTTCCTCGGAATTTGAGCGGTTCTGCTCAGTGGTCGGGGAGCCCGTCACTGAGTGGAACCAACGCTGAGATTAGGACGGTCTTTCGCCCACTATGGAGTGGCCTAGAGATCGTCCGTATTTTTGAGATTTCACCTTTACTTACATAGTCGGTGATTGATTTTATATGAGATGCCCATATATAGGGTAACGGATGGCAATGCTGAACCAATGAAGTTTAACTGAGGTTCGGCTGTTGCTGTTATCCTGGGTAAATGAGTTCGCTCTCTTAGGTTTTGACCTAAGGGAGCACTTTGAGTTACCGGGGAAAGTGTTCTCCGTCGCGGCCCGCTGAGGGGTACGTGCCGGTGAATTATTTTCTTCGGAATGAGCGGTTCTGCTCGGTACTCGAGTTTCACTGAGTAGAACCAACGCTGAGATTTGGACGGTCTTTCGCCCACGAATGAGTGGCCTAGAGATCGTCCGATATTTTTGAGATATCACCTTTACTTACACATTACGGTGATTGATTCATTCATCCAATACCCTTGGAGGGTAATGGATTGCAATGCTGTAGCCAATGAAGTTCTAACTGAGGTTCGGCTATTGCTGTTACTCTCCTACCATGATCAGAGCTTTAACAGCTCAATAACACCTCATCCTCTACAGATAACAGGGAAGATGAAAAGCATTCTTGCTTCGCCCCTTTAAGCCAGTCCTTATAAGGATAAGGACTAGCTTTTACTTATTTCTAAAAATAAAGGACTTGAATGCAGGATTGATCGCACACCCTTAATAAATTTAATATGTGGCATGTATTAATATAATATTAATAAATTTATTTTTAATATTAATAAATTTAATATATAATATTAATAAATTTAATATATAATATTAATAAATTTAATATAATATTAATACATTTAATATGTGGCATGTATTAATATTATATTAATAAATTTAATATGTGGCATGTATTAATATTTTATATTACTCTAAAATAATTATTATTGAAAGCTCAGGCTTGTTATAATAATTGCTTAAGCAATGCAATAACGTAATAATAATAATAATAATAATTACTTTAAAGGGTTAATTTTTTAATGGCTGCAAAGAAACAATGAGATTAAAGGTAAACGTAACGGCTAGAGCCTCAGTAAAGACCAGCGGTCGGCAACCTTTTGGGGGTGAAGAGCCATTTTTAAAATTATATCTGTTAAAAAAATTTAGGGAGCCGCACACAGGATGAGCAACCAGCGTTCCGCGGGCTGCATGTGGCCCTCTCAGATTTTTTTTGCGGTCCACGGTGTTCGTTTTGTACTGCAGAATTAGTATATTTGAATTAAAAATCTATTTTATGAATGTTGATTTTTACATGTGGATTTATTTGTGCAGGTTAAAAAATTAAAATATAGCTAAATAATGGAAAAGAAATTAATACTTTCTTATCAAAGAAAAAGAAAATATTGTTTATGCTGATCGAACCGAGTATTTGATTTACTATTTAATTGCTCATCACTGCTTTAAATTTAGCAAGTACATTGAAAAATATTATAATTATTATTTATTCTTTTTTTTTTCTTTTTTTTTTTACAGTAACACGTTATCATCCTTTTAAAACACAGGGGTGGCATGATATTTTTAAATATTAAATAATAAAACAAAGATTTCCTCCTCCTTACAAAAACATATGTATAAAATCCAATAACATACCTATTTCTTTAATTTTTTTAAATTTAAAATATCTTCTTAGGGCGACTTTTGCTGTTGAACTTCTTGGGATAGTTTCTCAATATGCGGCGAATACGCCATAATTTTCGTTTTCAAATATGACGAAAGACTCACGTTGTTTAGTTGGTTTCTCAACTTACTTTTAATAAAATTCATATTAGAAAATATTTGCTCACAGAAATATGTCGATCCAAAAATCGATAGAAGTCCAAATGCGTATGTTTTTAATTGAACGTAAGTGTCCGGTAAACAATTCCACGTGTCAGATACAATCTGATCTTGCTTTTTAAGATCTTCTATTTCAGACCATTTGTGTCGTATTGCAAGGGTAGATTTTTGTCTTTTCAACTCCTCCAGGTCAGCTTCAAGATATCTAAATTTTGAATTCCACAAATCCTTGGTTTTAAGGTACTCTACCACTAACCTTTTAAACTCCAGATTTTCTTGTTCTATCTTTCTCTTCTTTGCTGACATTTTAAATACTATAAAAATATTTTTATTTTGTTAATATTTAATTTAATGTTACACTATTCACGTTACCTAACACGATCACCAGTAAATGAAAGCACTGCAATGTCCACTACAAAATCTTTACAGACCACACCTGCACTATATGCGAAGACAATGGGCGCGTTCAGGCAAAGCGCTGCCGTAGCGCTACATGTGCTAGCCTAGCGTGACGTATTTGGTTTAATAAATTAAACCAAATACATAACTTAAGTGATTTTAATTGGCATGAATAATTAAAAACAAATATTTCACAAATCAGTGCGTTAATGAATTCTTGCATTATCCATGATAATCCAAGACGAATGTAAAAAAAAATTATCGCGTATGATTTCAAAGAGTTCAAACATTAAAGTATTAAATTTTTCAGCATTGCATGTACTATTTTCAATTGTAAAATATCCTTGACTTAATGTAAAATGTCCTTAATTTATTGCAAATGCTATATTTAGGATTTTAGTTTCTAATTTAATAAATAGCATTCCATTTGCAATAATCAAAAATAGATTGTTTAATAACGAAAAGAGCCGCAATTATTCATTCAAAGAGCCGTATGCGGCTGCGGAGCCGCAGGTTGCCAACCCCTGGTATAGACGAAGCGTAAACTGGCCATTAGAACACATGCAACTAACATACATAATGCATTGTCTGTAGGAATAACAGTCGTCAGTAGTAGGGGAGGCTCTTCTGACAAGATCAAGATCAAGATAAGATAAGGAATCGTGACGTGATTGGTTGATGACGTCATTGTGTGCATGGCTTCATGGGTGTGGGATGTTTGGAATTTTCCTGTGGGCATATGTGTCACTGGCTTCAGCTCTTGTGTTTTGGTTCGCGTATGGGATTATGGGTGATGGTAGAGATAAGGATTCGTGTTGTGATTGGTGGTGCAGTTCTGACAAGATGAAGATCAAGATAAGATAAGGAATGGTGACGTGGGTGTGTGTTGTTTTCAGATGTAGATAAGTGACGTCATTTGTTATTTGTAAATAAATGTCATCATTTGTTATTTGTAAATAAATGTCGTCATTTGTTATTTGTAAATAAATGTGTTCATTTGTTATTTGTAAATAAGTGACGTTATTGTTTAGAATGGAAAGGGAAATATTAGTGTATAAGTAATCGTGTTGTCATTGGTGGACAGTTCTGACCAGATCAAGATCAAGATTAGATAAGGAATCGTGACGCGAATGTTTGTTGTTATTGAGTTTGGAATTTCGCTGGGCCCCCCCTTCTGTCAGAAATATCACGTGGTGTGATGGGTGATATTTAGAGATAAGAATCGTGACGTTATGTCTTTGTGTGGTATTTTGGTTTGGCTATGGAATTGTGGGCTATGTTTTGAGATAAGATATCTTTGAATTTTCCCAGGGTGACACACATCCGTCATTGTCGTCTGTGGGAATTCTTAGAGTATGTCGTGATGGCGGGTGTGATTAGATTTTTCTGAATAATTAATTATATACTAGTGTCACTCAAACATACGGTTTGTTTTTTTTTATTATTATTTTATTTTATATAGATGTTTGTACTAATTTTCCAATACATTTGGGGTATTTGTTTCCTGTTAAAGTGTGGGAATTCTTAGAGCAAGTGGTGATGGCGGCAGTTTTTCGAGCTTTTCTGAATAATTAATTATATACTGATGTCACTCAAACAAACATACTTTTTTTTTTTTTTCCATACCTCATCTGTATTTTCTTCTATATTCATTTCTAATCAAGTTCATATTTTATTCATAATTCATCCGGATATTTTGATTTGTCTAAAAGTAAGATCTTAAAGTTCAATAAATAAATAAATAAACAAATCGTGTGTGTATTAACGGTTATTTCAAAAGTGTTCTTTTAAGTTTACATATTTATTTCACAGATATTATTTACAATGCAATATGCAGAAATAGGAATTTACATATATCACCAATGCAAATGGTATTTTTCTTGGTGTAACATTTCTTTGAAAAAAAAAAAAAACTTACATTTCTTTCCAGAATGGGAACATCGTGGTACTATCTAGGTTTTCTTAATATTCCAAATTGTTGATTAACATATATTCACAGAACACAAACACAAATCTGAAAAGACATTTTCATTATAGGTTACTGTGGCTAATATATATTCACAACACAAAACATAGTAGTTGAAAGATATTTCTGTAAATAACCAGAAAAGCTAGTGGACTACTTAATTTACTTTAGTATCCGATTGGTTCTCTGTATTAATTCTTTCCCACGGGTGCCCACCTTGGTGGAAAGTCTATGCGCCGTTTTGTTTAGGGTAAGTGTTATTTCCGGTTTCGAATTCCGATTGCTGTTAGAGTATGGAATTCAGACAAGTGAAATTTTTATTTATTTATTTTTTTTTTTCAAATTGATTGGTTATTTTCTGTATTTTACTTTTACAGGTCATATTCTAACAGGATAACTGAGCAAAATTAACGAATAAATAAAATGTGAATTTATTTTCCAACACTGTAGATTTCTCACTAAGTCGTATCTTAAAGATATCTCTCTTATCTGCTAGCCAACTTGTTGTACCTAGGTGAAAAATAGTGTGTGTGTGTGTGTGTAGTAACGTGTTGGTTTAAAATATCTAATGGCTCTGTAAAATAACCAAATTCTAGCAGTATTGTAATTTCAGGTGAAATCTTCTGCACTAAAATTCTGGTTATTAAAATAATACTCAATTTTTTTTTTTTTTTTTTTTTTGCTTCCAAGAGTTGACAGTTTCTTGATATATTTGAGGGCTTGCATGAACAAATAAGACTTTTAACTCACTGAGTCAAAAAAAAAATAATAAATTGTCCTCTCAGCCCGACTCTTTTCTTTTTTTTTTCACAGTTGGGATATTTATATATTTTAACACAATTATTATATTAGATATTCTTTCCAACACAAATAAATAATTATGTATTCTTATTCGTCAATTTTGCTCAGTTATTCTGTTAGAATATGTAATTAAACTGATTTTTAAAAGTAAAATACAGAAAATAGCCATTCAATTTGAAAAAAATAAATAAATAATTTCACTTGTCAGAATTCCATACCTTAACAGCACTCGGAATTCGAAACAGGAAATTACACTTACCCTAAACAAAAAGGCGCATAGACTTTCCCACCAAGTTTAGGAAACATAGCATGAGCAACTGTGGGAAGGAATTAAACAGAGAACGAACCAATCGGATAGTAATCTAAATTAAATATTCAACTAAGTCTCATATACTTTATATATTTATTAATTCTGCTCAGTTATTCTGTTAGAATATGACCTGTAAAAGTAAAATACAGAAAATAACCAATCAATTTGAAAAAAAAAAAAAAAAAAATAAAACTTTCACTTGTCTGAATTCCATACTCTAACAGCAATCGGAATTCGAAACCGGAAATAACACTTACCCTAAACAAAACGGCGCATAGACTTTCCACCAAGGTGGGCACCTGTGGGAAAGAATTAATACAGAGAACCAATCGGATACTAAAGTAAATTAAGTAGTCCACTAGCTCTTCTGGTTATTTACAGAAATATCTTTCAACTACTATGTTTTGTGTTGTGAATATATGTTAGCCACAGTAACCTATAATGAAAATGTCTTTTCAGATTTGTGTTTGTGTTCTGTGAATATATGTTAATCAACAATTTGGAATATTAAGAAAACCTAGATAGTACCACGATGTTCCCATTCTGGAAAGAAATGTAAGTTTTTTTTTTTCAAAGAAATGTTACGCCAAGAAAAATACCATTTGCATTGGTGATATATGTAAATTCCTATTTCTGCATATTGCATTGTAAATAATATCTGTGAAATAAATACTGAGTTCTTAACATTCTCATGCCAAGCCTTCCCCATAGAGAATTCAAACAAAGCTTAGCAAGTGAACGTTTACCAGGGTTTTTACTAATGTGCTCACTGTTTAACATAACACCTTCCCTTAGCAAAAACTCGTCCATATAAGCCTGTCGGTTTTGACCTTCAGGCCATCCAGATGCTTCCTGTTTCAGCTTCAGAAAGGTATCAATATAGTGAGCAAAGAAGTTTTCTTCCCCTTCAAATTTTTGAGAAAAATGCCACACCTCGTAAAATTCAATAACTTTATAACCGCGAGAACGTGCTAAATCTAACTCTGGACTGCACCAATAACCTGTAAATGATCGGTCCATATGAGAGCATAATGGGGCCATTTTGGAAGCACACTTTCCACACAGGGGGAAGATTAATTTTTCGTTAACTGTGATGGGCAAAACCGGTAAAAAGAGATCTGTAGGTGCTTCCACTTTTGCATGGCAAATACCAAAGTATACCCCAGGAGAATAGTCGAAATTATCGATAATAACTTCGGGATGCCCCATAGGAAATACCTGGTATTTCATTACCCATGGATAAAGGCTATTGAAGTCCAAATAGCGAATAACTTCCCCTTCTGCTGAATTTTGCGATACATTTTGTAGCAGTCGGTTCTGCCACCATGTAGAGCACTACGAGGTAATATGGGATCTGGAATATTAAGAGCAGCAATAAAGGTTTTCAAGGCTGGGTTTTCAGAAATTTCTGCATTAAACTGACATTCCCAAATTGAGATAATGTCGAATCCTTGGCTACGAAAGTAGTTTTCGCGATCCTTCGTTTGCTCAAAAAGGGAAATCATGTCAGTGTTTCTGTATGGTTGGAATGTACTTGGTCTATAACAAAAAATACAACCATGGAAGAAGCACCCGTAATATTCAAAAATTAAGCTTCCACATTTCCCATCGACAAAATAAGGTCCGATGCGGACTTCTCCCCCCACAGATCGTGCATGTTGTATGGTTATGTTGTTCTGTTGTTCTTGCCATTTGAGCCAAGCCAAAGCCTTTCGACTTTGCACGTTTGCCCCTATGTAACCCCGAGCAGGAAGTATGGCCAATGTGTTAGGTTTCAAAAAGTTTTGGAGAAATACTCTCAAACATACTCCTGCAATTGTAATGTCATGGAGTTTCTTTATTCATAAATTCCGGCTGGAAATATGATTTTTCGGGGATGACTCCACGATAATCCAGAGAATCGGATGTGTGAAACTTATGAGGAAAGAAACCCTTACGAACTTCTGGGAGATCAAACATAGCAGGCAGTTTCCTAAGAGCGACACTTATGTAGGAAAAACTGTCAAGAAATATGATGTTTAAAGGGTCATAATAGATAGCAAGTATCTTCGATCCGTCAAACACTACACGGGGTTGGAAATTTTTTGAAAAAAGATATTCCAAAATAAAATACCCGTCAAAACCACGAAAATTGTGTGCAATTACACGAATATTTTCGTATTTTGGTTTGACAGTCCGAAGGATTTTACCATCTCGATCTCTTTTCATAATATTCTTGACAGAAAACAGCTCGTCTAGGAATTGACCCACACAGTTTTCACCCCAAAACTCGCGTTCGTGACTACCAAAATCAGCTATACATAATACTGGTACATGACGATGATTTTTAGCTATAGTTTCTGTGTCAAAAAAAAACATAGAAACTTGTTTATTTGAGACCTCAGATTTTTGCACAAAACATTTCTGTTTTGGGTGAACTGATTTGCAGTAGTTGCAGAAATTTTCAGGTGGACAGACGTGACTTTTATCTGTAGAGAAAGTAGTCAAACACTGTCCGCAACGATGGATTTTTGAACAAATATTATTTTGTACATGCAAATTCAGACATTCGTTGCCGTAGAAAAATCTATTGCACTACTTGCACAAAAGTAGGTCCCACGCACTATGACTGGCGTTGTGCGACAGCAGATGCACACATTTTGACATCTATGCATTTGCAATTTGATTGAATTTTTGAATGATTTTATGCAACTTGGGCAATAATAGCTATTCCCAAACAGAGCAGGCACACTATGCACTAAATCGTAATGAGAGTTGCGGTATAAAAGACAGATCTGTTTATTTGCATTTGGGCCCCGAAATACCACAGAAAAATCAGCATCTGCTGAAAAAATTATGATTTGGTATTCCGGAGTCAAATGCTTTTGAAAGAGATCTGCTTCTGGAATACCGCAAGAAATGAGCGGAACCCCAGCAATTTTGTGGAGAGTTAAAGCCCTCTTTGTTTGTAACTTTTTACAATCTAAACACACTTGTCTGTATGTTGCAACATCATCAGTGTGTGAAGAAACATCCAGAACAAGTGCTCGGGCCATGCAAAGATTGTCTTTGTTGTTAATTTCCACAATAGCTTTTTTTATTTTCACAAATTCATCCAGGCTAAGCAGCGTTCTTCTTTTAACATTGGTTTTTCTACCACTCCCATTGTTATTGATATTGATAAGAATGACGTCGATAATCAGATCATTTGCCAAAAGAAACTCACGTTTCGATTGGGCGACAGCATAAAAAGCATCAACTATTCTTTTGATAGTTAGTTCAGAAAGCAACATGAACGGTAAGTTTATGTTGCTTTCTAAACTGGATGCACTAACGCCCAACCGAACGTGAGAAAAAGTTCCAGAACCCGATAAACGCTGAATGATTTCATTAAGCATATCTCGAAAAATATCAAAAAAATACTCTGGTGAAAAGAGTTCCAGATCACGAAATCGAACTTGATACTCTAATTGTCGAGTTTGATACTTGATAGATTGACGTGATCGGGCCACCGAAACAGTATAAAAGTCCCTGTAGAGTGAGGGTTCGATAGTAGTAGACGTAGAGAGTTTAGTTTCATATCCAGTAACTGAATGTGAATCATATAAATTTTGGGGAGGGTCGCGACTTCCTCCAGCCACACCAGCGATTGTTATATTAGAATTAATACCACGTCCTGTGATTTCTTCATTTTCACCAGTCAAATCTACCTCTACAATGGTAGGTTGATGGTTGAATATATTCCCATTACCATCAACGAACCGAATAACAGATGATCGCTATTAAAAAAAAAAATAAAATAAAATAAATTACTTCTAGGTTTCAGAAATATCGTTTAGAAATAAAAACTCAAGGTGATTTTAGCAATTTCAATACTACATAAGAGTTTCACTAACACTTTTACTAAACATCAACCCTCAAAATTTTCCCCAAAAAATCCTAATAACCAAAATGAATTAAATGTTACTCATCATAATTTATTAGCAATTTTGACACTATGCGATGGTTTCACTATCACAATATTACTAAATAACCACACTCAATATCTTTTCCCAATAATAATAATAAAAAAAATTTTTTTTTTAAATTATATATATATATAATGACTTATGGGATTTCACTAAAAACAAAACAGATTGAATATCATAAACATGATTTTTATTTTTCCATTGCAAAAACCACCTTATAACTTTATAGACAAAAATCGCTAATGTAGTCACTAAAATTCAAATGACATTGCTATAAAATGACAAAATTAACTTACCTTTTCTCCAGAAAAACTCATTTTCAAACTACAATCTTCTGAATGCATACCAAATTACCAATACTAGAAACTCAAAGGAATACAACCAAATACTACTAGAAAGTTACTACTAGAAACTCAAATGGAACCACCCACCCACCCCATTAGTCTATTTATAAAAAATCAGAACCAATGGAAAACCAATAATCACAACATGTGACAATGAATAATTTAGTTCTCAACGATCACTCAAGGTCAAATTACGAACCTTTGCTACCCATCAGTAGGGTATCACCTCAAAAACACTTAGTCACAACATTAAGCTGGAGTGCAATATTTGTAGGATAGGATGTGATGCGAACAAGTCAGGTCTCAAAGACCACATGAGGTCATTTACAAATCTTTGCTACCTAACACTATTGTAAACATTACTCACATGAAAGCTTGACTAATACACTACCCTGGAAAAATTTTACCTTTGAAGTAACCGATATCTATACGGGTAAGAAAAGAACGATGACCACTGATCGGAAATGAGTCACTCAGATTTCTTACTTACGTACAACAAAAGGCGACCGGATAAGATAGATACCTTAAAAGTGACTTAATGAGAAATATACAGTGTTGGAAAATAAATTCTCATATACTTTATATACTTTATATAATATTTATTAATTCTGCTCAGTTATTCTGTTAGAATATGATCTGTAAAAGTAAAATACAGAAAATAACGACTCAATTGAAAAAAAAAAAAAAAAGTTTCACTTGTCTGAATTCCATACTCTAACAACAATCGGAATTCGAAACCGGAAATAACACTTACCCTAAACAAAACGGCGCATAGACTTTCCCACCAACGCAACAATGGAAAAGAATTAATACAGACAACCAATCGGATAGTACTCTAAATTAAAATTAAATGTAATCATTAATTAACAACACCAAAGAATACCGACGGTAACGAAGAATGAATAATTTTAGGATATGTGTTATTCAAACATCTTGATACTAAGTCCTTAGTCATATGTAATTATTTGAGAAATATCCAAACTTAATGAAATGCTACCTTTTGAACAATACTCCAATTTACAGATGTGTAGTATTTACAGAAATTTCATTCTTTGTAGTTTTTGTGTTTGTGTTGTGTTGTGGATATAAAATTGAACTATTTTGGAATATTCGTATTTAGAAGAGTCATCTGGAAAGCTGTAAGTACTTTTTTAACTTATACATAACAACTGCTCGTATGTTCTTTGGTAAGCGTAATTCTAATACCGAATAGTTTTTTTTCCCATAAGAATAATCATAGGGTATATATTAGAGTATCAACATGGATACATTAGCGATTTCATGTCTAATGTGTGTGTGTGTGTGTGTGTGTGTGTGTGTGTGTGTGTGTGTGTGTGTGTGTGTGTGTGTGTGTGTGTGTGTGTGTGTGTGTGTGTGTGTGTGTGTGTGTGTGTGTGTGTTTAAGGACAGGTATTTTAAGTATATAATTAATTATTCAGAAAAACTCGAATAGATTATTACACTGCCGCCATCGCGACTTACTCTAAGAATCACACCGTTTAACAGGAAAGAAATACCTCATAATGTATTGGAAAATTAGTACAACCATCTATAGAAGAAAAAAAACAACTGTATGTTTGAGTGACATAGCATATAATTAAATTATTCAGAAAACCTCGAAACTGTGAATTTCCAAACACATAACGTCACGATTCTTATCTCTAAATATCACCCACAAGGCAAAAAACGAACCAATAACATCACGTGATATTTCTGACAGACAAGGGCCCCAGCGAAATTCCAAAATCAATAACAACAAACTTTCACGTCACGAATCTTATCTTATCTTGATCTAGATCTTGTCAGAAGTGTCCACCAATGACAACACGATTACTTATACACTAATATATTTCCCTTTCCATTCAAAACAATAACGTCACTTATTTACAACTAACAAATGACGTCACTTATCTACATCTCATAACAAACATTCACGTCACGATTCCTTATCTTATCTTGATCTAGATCTTGTCAGAAGTGTCCACCAATGACAACACGATTACTTATACACTAATATATTTCCCTTTCCATTCAAAACAATAACGTCACTTATTTACAACTAACAAATGACGTCACTTATCTACATCTCATAACAAACATTCACGTCACGATTCCTTATCTTATCTTGATCTAGATCTTGTCAGAAGTGTCCACCAATGACAACACGATTACTTATACACTAATATATTTCCATTTCCATTCAAAACAATAACGTCACTTATTTACAACTAACAAATGACGTCACTTATCTACATCTCATAACAAACATTCGCGTCACGATTCCTTATCTTATCTTCATCTTGATCTTGTCAGAAGTGTCCCACCAATCACGACACGAGTTCTTATCCACTAATATCATCCTTTCCATTCAAAACAACAACGTCACTTATTTACAAATAACAAATGACGACATTTATTTACAAATAAAAAATGACGTCACTTATCTACATCTGAAAACAACACACACCCACCTCACCATTCCTTATCTTATCTTGATCTTCATCTTGTCAGAACTGCACCACCAATCACAACACGAATCCTTATCTCTACCATCACCCATAATCCCATACGCGAACCAAAACACAACAACAGAAACCAGTGACACACTTGCCCACACGGAAATTCCAAACCTTACACACCCATGAAGCCATGCACACAATGACGTCATCAACCAATCACGTCACGATTCCTTATCTTATCTTGATCTTGATCTTGTCAGAAGAGCCTCCCCTACTACTGTCGTCCGCTGCCGAGGGGGCGTAAAACCCGGCAAGAAACCAATGGGTAAATAGTCTAGCGGCACCAACAGCACTGTACTGGTTAGGGGTCCAGTCCCAACTAGGCACCAGTTAAGGGAGAGGGGGAACAAAAAAAAAAACGGAATGTTAAAACCAGTGTGGTTATCAGTTTAGGAGCTTAGCGATTCAAAGGGAGAAAAAAAAATCATGTTTTTCGTTATTCCGTTACTACTATTCATTTACCTGCTAAAATTCTTCACTTCTGTTTAAATAATGCTTATATACATAAAAGATATTATAAAGTGGTATGATTATCTTATTTCTTAAATTATCAAAATATTTTAGTGTTAAAGAAAACAATGAAAATAATCTGATGCAGTATAATTATCATAGAAGCTTATGCTAAAGAAGTAGAGAGATAAAGTGAGAGAGAGAAAGAGAAAGAAATAGAATAAAATGATAAAAAGTATTTAAAAAAGTGTTTTCAAATAATTAAATCCAAAATAGTTTAATCATTATATCTTATTTCTAAAATTAAAGGATTAAATGTAAAGATTGAGCAACACCTTTTAATAAATAATATGTACTATGTATTAATAATCAATTAATAGAAGCCACGGTTTGGATCAATCGAGCGTGAGATGCGGTGATTGATTCATTCAATCCAATACCCTCGGAGGGTAATGGATAGCAATGCTGTAGCCAATGAAGCTCTAACTGTGGCTCAGCTATTGCTGTTACCCTCCTGCCATGATCAGAGCTTTAATAGCTCATTAACCTTATCATTACACTCTCCTCTACAGATAACGGGGAATATGAAAAGCATTCTTGCTTCACCCCTTTAAGCCAGTCCTTATAAGGATAAGGACGGCTTAGGGAGAGGGCGCTGGTGCGTAATGGCGGTTGCCAAGTGTTTATTTATATTTATATATGTGGTCAGTGATTTAAATAGTTGTTATGAATAATACGGAGTGTTGATTCAGATTTTTGATATAAGCGGAAAGCGAAGGTAAACAAGTAGCTGATGATTGTGTTGTTAATTAGTGATTGCAATCTCGCGATAGTCCTTTACTGTGTTATATTTTGTGTTTATACGCTATACGGAAATCCTTGAGATCCAGCTCAGGTAAGCATATATTTGAATATTTTAAACATGACCAGTTTAAGTCCCGATGACTTTATCGAATCGTTGGATAAGAAGCTAGCGCTCGACCTCCTCAAAAAACTGTTGAAGAAATTTGAGGTAGAGTGGCCAGGGTTTCTAAACTTCAGCGACAGACGACTCCACAGAAGGGGACAACTCAACATCAGGGGAAGAAGGGAAGATGAACCTGATAATCTCTGCTCCCATTCCAAAACATGATACAGAAACCCATGCACGGAAAAAACGTAAAACAGCGGAGACTCAGATAAACGAGGGGATGGAAGAAGATACCCCCAACACTGACCTCCCCAAACCCAACAACGAAAAACTTCCCCCAATTGTTCTATGGGAAAAAGAACGTTGGACGGCCCTTAGGCCTATTATGCAAAACCACCAAATTGCCTATTCATGGGCAGAAAACGTAGACGACGGAATTAAAATCCAGCCTACCACAGTAGGCGACTACAGACTCCTCACAAAAACCATGGACGAGTCAAATATTAAATATCATACTTACTTACTGAAGTCGGAGAAAAACCTAAAAGTTGTACTCAGGGGAGTAAGAGAAAACATCTGCACAGATGAAATTACTGAAGACCTCTGCCTCCACGATCTCCCATCTGTCAAAGTTAGAAGAATGCTACGGGCTGACAAGAGTCCAATGCCCCTAATACTCGTTGAGATACCTAACACACACAAGAACATACACAACTTAACAACGATCTGTGGTCTGAAAATCACAACAGAACCACTAAGAAAAAGAGCCTCGTCAGGCCAGTGCTACAGATGTCAGAAGTACGGACACGCACAGAAACTCTGCAGAGCAGACTACAAATGCCTCAAATGTGGGCAAACCACCACGCAGCAACCTGCTCAAAACCCAGGACCTCACCAGCCAAATGCGCGAACTGCGGGGGCCCCCACCCGGAAAACTACAGAGGCTGCAGTCACTACCCTAAGAATAAAACAAACAACAAAAGGAAACAGATCTCTGAACCCTGCCCACAGGCACCTGAGTTGATGGCTCCTCCCCAGTTGCCTGACACTCAACAAAAGACAACAAAATACCAGCTCTCACAAGTGGAAAATACCAATAGTCTGGAAAGCCACCGTCGAAGCAGGACATACGCCGAAGTAGCCCGCTCATCCAAATATATCCAGCAGGACCAAATTCTTCCAAACATGACAACAGTCATCACAGCCTCATTGGCAAACATGCTTCAAGACTTCAGTAAGTCAAACCCTTCACCAAACTCCACAAAAAGATTTCTAAAAGAAACTCAAACCATATTATCAATGCTTGTTAATGAATAAAACTAGATCACTGCAGACTCACTACAAATCGCCGCTTGGAACGCCAATGGCCTAAAAAACAAGACTCTGGAACTTCAAGAATTCTCTCACAGATACAACCCTGACGTCATCCTAATTAATGAAACACATCTAAGACCTGCAGATAATCCAAAACTGAGAGGCTACACACTATATAGAAACTACCGACTGGACTACAGAGGTGGTGGTACAGCCATATTTATCAGGAACTGCATCAGGCACAATGGAATACTCCCCCCCCCAACCTCCAACCCAGAACTCACCGGCGTCGAAGTCCACACAAATTCAACTGCAAGACTTAAAATCTACGCCGCCTACAACTCCCCTGCTAAGACCCTGCTATTTTCTGACTTGGATGCTGTACTAGGCACAAATGAATCCATCATCGTCTCTGGGGACTTAAACTCCAAACATCCCTCCTGGAACAGCTGAACTACAAATAAAAATGGCTGTATCCTCTTCAGCTACACAGGATTAAACAACGCTGTCGTAACAGGACCCACTGAACCCACCAGAGCCCAACTGGCACAGCCGACATCCTAGACGTCGCCATTCTACACAACATCAAATACCAGCACAGCATTCAAGCACTGAACGAATTATCATCAGACGACAACCCAATCCTACTTCACTTAGGGAACAAAGATCAGTCACCTCCCCCCCCCCAAACCTCATTCATCTGGGAGAAACTCAAGAAAGTGCTACCAGAACACATTGGTCCAGTTCCCCATATAAAAGCCAAGGAAGAAATAGACACGGCAATAAAGAACCTCGCCAATCAAATCAATAAAGCCATAACAGCATCCACAGTATCCACGATTACCCACAAACAAAATCGTCTCCTGGAAGAAATCATGGACTTAATAAGGGAAAAAAACAGACAAGGAAAAAGCTATCAAACACTTGTGCTCCCCAGGACAAAACAGCTCTCAACAGATTAAACAAATCTGTCCGAGAAGCTCCAGAACCACAGGAACCAACAATGGGACAACAAGCTCACCTCCATCTCCACAGCAGATCATTCCATATGGAAATTCCTAAACAACCTCAGGATCAAGCGCAAATCCCTCCCGCCTCTGCAAGCAGAACAACACCTTGCATACACAGATGCTGACAAAGCCGAAGCCATAGCAAGAAACCTAGAGAAACAATGCAGTCCTGCATATGATAACCTAAACATCAGCCACGTATACAAGATCCATCATAAAGTCAGGTTCACAGTAAATCGTCCCGATATCAATCCAATCCCTATAATGCCTACCTCACCTACCGAAATAATTGGCATCATCAACCATCTCAAGATCAAAAAAAGCCCAGGTCCTGACGGCATCACTAACCAAGTCATCAAGGCACTACCACGCAAAGCCATAGCACATCTGGCAAACATCATAAACTCCATCCTCAAATGGCAGCACTTCCCCCAGTCATGGAAAATAGCTGACATCATCCCAATTCACAAACCAGGCAAAGACCCACACCTACCTGAAATTTACCGTCCCATCAGCTTGCTATCCAATTTAGGGAAAATAACTGAGAAAATCATTCTCATCAGACTCGAAGGTTATGCAACCAACTAAATGTCATTCCAGTAGAACAGTTTGGCTTCCGTCAAAATCACAGCACCACCCACAAATCCATAGACTGGTAGAATACATCACTACAGGATTTAATTGGAATCAACACACTGGAGCTGTCTTCCTAGACATCTCAAAGGCCTTCGATAAGATCTGGCACCAAGGCCTCCTCTACAAATTTATCATCGCCAACCTTCAACTAAACATGATACATTTGATCAAATCATACCTCTCCAACAGGAGGATGCAAGTCAAAATCAATGAAACAGTCTCAACCCAACGGAAAATCCTTGCTGGAGTTCCTCAAGTATCACTGTTAATCCCGATTTTGTTCAAAATCTATATGGCAGACATCCCTCAAAATCCTCTCACATCCACCATCGCCCTTTAAGTAGATGACACTGCTATTCTAACCAGATCTCGTCAACCACTTCTCGTCACCAAAAAACTACAAGACACCATCCTGAATCTAGAAAAATGGTTTAAAGACTGGCGACTACAATTAAACCCCCACAAAAGCAAAACGATACTCTTCACAAGAAGACGAGCATCCCCCAAAGGAGACATCACCCTGTTCAACTCTAAAATTCCCTGGAAAACTGAAGCAAAATACCTAGGAATACTTCTCGATAAGCGATTATGCTTCAACAGCCACATCAAGAGCATATGCACCAAAGCTTCAAAAGTTATCGCCCAGCTATACCCCTTGATCAACAGACACAGCAAACTAATCTCAACAAATAAAATACTACTGTACAAGACAGTGATCCGTCCCACAGACATATACGCCTCCCCAGCCTGGAGCCATACCTCCAAGACAAACATCCTCAAGTTACCAGGACTACAGAACAAATGCCTGCGAATGATTCTGGATGCCCCGTGGTTCATCAGGAACGCCCAGATTCACCGGGACATAAATATCCCCTGCATCTCTCCACTACTACGCTCCCTAGCAGAGAAATTCTTTATGAAGACATCTACGCATCCAAACCAACTGATACAGCAAGCCGGAAACTATGACGATAATGACCACTGCAAACATAAAAGACCGAAATCCATCCTAACACTCAACGACGAATAACCACCTTCTGCCCACTCAGGACGAGCTAAAATAGCTCACAAATCTCTCCCATCGCTGCTTCCGAAACAGACAACAGGGAATATGGAAAGCGTCAAGCTTCACCCTCTGCGCCATATATGTTCTGCGTTCTGCCATGGCCTAATAGTCCTGCGTCCTACCACGGCCTAATGATGAGGTTACGGTAGAATCGACCGTGAGATTCGGTGATTAATTAATACCCTTGGAGGGTAACGGATGGCAATGCTGTAGCCAATGAAGTTCTAACTGAGGCTTAGCTATAGTTGTTACCCTCCTGCCATTATCAGAGCTTTAATAGCTCAATAACCCTTATTCCTATCCATTCCTATCCCTACACTGTCCTCTACAGATAACGGGGAAGATGAAAAGCATTCTTACTTCGCTACTTTAAGCCAGTCCTTATAAGGACCATGGTCCACTAGCCACTGCCACCAATAGCCACTGCCACCAATAGCCACTGCCACCACACGGGAAGAACGTAGAACGTTACTGTCTTCACTCTTATAGACAGTAACGTTCTGCGTTACTTATTCTTATCCCGGCCACCTGTATGGTGGCCGGGATAAGAATAGCCCCAATGTAGCTCATGCATGTCGCCTCGTACGACACATGATAAGATGAAATATGCACTAATAATAGTACGTAATCGAATATATTTTAATCTATACTTAAGAATACAACTGCTGAATCTAAGCGCCACTTTTATGATCAAAAGTTCAATGAGAGAGACTTGAACTAAAAGAATGCAAATACATGCATTAAAACAAAAATTTAATGATATGAAGATTATAAATACATCCATTAAAATAAACATACACTGCCACGTGGAAGTAATTCATCGATACACTGCATGATAGCCGGTACTAAAATATCTAGAAGAAGAAAAACTAATATCGGTGGATATTTGCAGTACTGAACCTGATTTGGCCATTGATTTCTTCTAGCAACAGTTAGAATACCTCCACAGCGGGAAGAAATTCAATAACATTCACATTCCAGACCAATGAACAGTTTTGAAACCTGATATTCCAAAAATACTTCTTAAATGCAGGAATTCAACTGCAGTAAAGTCAAACAGAAGATTGACTGCAATCCGTAAATAAATTCCCTGGAAAGAAAATAACTTCGAAAGGGATACGAAGAGCAATGGAACATTAAGTATACGTTTTGTTATCAAATATTATAAAACGACAGAAGTAGAGATCGAGTGTACATTGAGAAGAACAACGGCTGTAATAATCTTAAGAAGAATGTAAAGAGGAACATAAAACATGAAGACGTTCTGTGGATAAAACATAATGAAAAATTGCAAATATATCAACCCATTTGATTTTAATACATTCATCTGAAAAAAAATTTTTTTTTTCTTCAGTGCCATGCATTGGTTAACACAAAATTAATATGATACAAATTCACGCACATGTTTATCAGTGGAAAGGATTATCCACCTGCTCTGGTTATCAATCTCTATCGATCGTTCTCTTTAAATAAGCGTTTTTAGAGCATTATTCATCAGCATATCAAAAATAATAATTACAGTAAAAGAAACTGTCGTTTTGTCTCGGAGCTTATAGATGACCTGTATTTATATTGTAATATTATACTTGATTTGTTATGAAAGAATAATTCTCGTGATATTTTAAGTCAGAAATTATTTCAAAGCTAAACGAATGAGCGGGAGCATTGTAGTGGTTGAGGAATCAACCTCCAACGCGTCACTTCTCTGCGCATTGTTGTCATAACAGTGACATCTGTTTTCATGGACAAAGGTTCTTGATTCATGTTGTATTTTCATCCTATTTGCTCAACATTCCAACTCAGAATCATCGGCGGACTCACTTTACTTTTGATTTTTCGAAAGCAATGTGAATTTAGTTCAGTTTCCTTTATAAAATCAAGTTTAAAGTGTTTGTCACAGTGTTATAGTTTCAAAATGAATTAGCACTTGATGAAGGATGAATTTTTATTTTGTTTATTTATTATTATTATTTTTTGTTATTGGGACATATAGCGTTTTAAAAGGTATTGTCATACAATAATGGAAACCAAAGCTTTGAAATAAACGATGCTTTACCTAATACTACTCCTCGTACACTTAGGGGGTTTACAAAGGTGTACTGCGCGCCATCTAGTGGCACCTCCCGAAAGTTAAGTAGCATCTCTCACAAGTGAATTAAGGATAATGCATGGTTAACTTTATGAAAGTTAAAGTTAAACCTAGTAACAACTTCCAAAACATCTTAGCCAACAAAATGAATTTATCTTTTAATAACGAAACAAATATTCAAATACTTAACTCTCGTAACATATTAAAGATTCTGAAACAATTATTTCAATAAACTGTTCCAAATAGTCGAAGTCGGCCACTGTTAACAAGACAAAAATAATAAAAAGATAGATAATTACCTTCGTTAACATTTATGCGATTGCGCAGAAAAACAGAAGAATGTATCATCTGCTAATTGCTAACTACCAATGGTAGAAAAGCAAATACAGACAAGCACTAACAACAAGAAATAAATGCAAAATACTTTCCTTTAGAGTTGAGTTACTTTATTTTTTCGTTATTTTTAGCAGTAAAAATTGGACTTTTGATCTCTATCATTAAAAAACTTGCGTAGACGATTACAAGGGAAGAGAGTCGATGCATGAGCAACTCATAAGCAGCTTATCAGCGTTCTTGAAAGACAGAGATCACTATTTCCATCTGTCGCTTCACATTTATCGAAAGATAGGCACATGAGTGTCAAACGCAGACAACTGTCTTGTGGGAAAAAGCCTCTCGTAAATTTTTTTTTTTTTTTTTTTTTTTTTCGTTATTAACTTGACGGTGAATACGAACTCGTATAAATGGACTTCTCATGATATGTGGTACTCATTACATCGGATTTATTTATTTATTGTTTTTCTAGTTTGCACCAATAGTCAGTGCCGGTGCTAGGGTCTTTGCTGCCCGCATGCAATTTCTATCTAAGCGTCCCTGTAACGATCCGGGCGTGTGTGTGGTTCTTTTACGTTAATTTACGAAGTGCACCGTAAATTTCTCCTAACTGATATCTTAGAGGGCGGATTGTATGAATTTCACTTTCCCATCGCGTTTCTGATGGCTGTTTCAATGTTAATTTTTTTACGAACTTTAAAAAGGATGGCCCAACGTTTGTAAGAGAATGAAAAGAAATTGTATATTTCTTGAATAATTGCAAAGAAACTAATTGTACTGCATTCACTTTGGCTGCATCGTTAATGATTAAATTTAGAATATGAGCAGCACATGGCACGTAAAAAGCTCGAGGATTTTTGTTCAAAAACAAATTTTGGAGCCCATATTTTTTTCTTTTCACATTTGCCCCATTGTCACACCCTTGACCTCGCATGTCTTCAATGGGAATGTTCCATTTTTCCAGTTGTTCCATTATTGTTGCACATAAACCACGTCCTGTGGAATCTGATATATCTTCAAAACCTAAAACGTTTTCCCTGATCTTGACAATTCCATTGTCACAGGAAAGAAAGCGAATAATAATGGTCATTTGTTCTGTTTTACTTGCATCAGGTGTGCAGTCTAAAATTATGGAATAATATTTAGATTTTCGAATTGATAATAAAATTGTATCCCTGATTGCGTTACTCAAAGTTTCCAATATTTCGTTTTGACTGTCTTTACTCAAGTGTACTCTATAGTTTCGTTCTAGGGCCCTTTCAACATGATTTTCCATAACGGGATCAAACTTCGCCAACAGTTCGACTAATTTTCAAAAATTGCCTTTCATATAATTTATCAGATGATCCGCGAAAAGCTAAATTTTGGCTACCAAGGAATTTTATAATTTCAATCAAGCATTCTAAAACACTCATCGAATGTTTCTTTTCCATTTCATACATGCTTTGAGTCTGGCAATCAATAGTAGTTTTGTTTTTTAAATTTTTATCAAGTTCCTTCCAATTTAAGAAATTTTTCATGTGAGCTAAACTAGTCTAGTGTCTATCCAAAGTTGTACTTACATTTCTCCAATCGTTATAACCTTCTACAAAACTACTTGATTCGGTAGGTGCGAAAAGTTTGCAACAAAAGCAAAAGACAGAATTTAAAGTTTCGGAATAAATGAGCCATGTTCTTGGCACGAGCTGCCCGTTTTCCATTTTTTCTAATATAATACGTGTCGCCAAATTTACAATCATATGTATCTCTGGGATATATTATATTTTTCTTTTGAACAGGCCCCATTGTATTTAAAACAACTCGTAATTTTTCGTCAATATTTCCCCAATACCTGGATCTTCTAAATTTACAGAGACTAACAATGTGTTAGTTTCGTGGTCAACTACAACTAAATCTTCTCCTAACTGATTTTCACTTAAATCATGCGTCTTGTTATCTTGTTCAATAGTTGCTATAGCACCTTCATGCAAACTGGATGATGTGCACGGTTCTTCAACTCTGATTTCTGATGTATTGAGTTGGTTACAATCTGCATCAGAATATGTTAATATTTTAACAAATTTATTAAGAGCCCCAGTTTGTTTCTTAATATCTGCTTCTTTCGCAGCATGACGCTTACGATTTTGTGCACCGGATAACTTTTTTTTTACATTTTTGATTCCATTTCTATTTTACACCCACAAGAAATTATTACACAACACGATACCGAGACGAAATAATAGTCCGCACTGCGCAACTGTCAGTAGCCTACTGAAATGCGTACCATATGACTGGTTAACTAGCAACAAATGTTTTGTACGAAAATTCGTTTCTGCGCATTAAAACCGTTCACCGTTTCACTTTAAATAGACTGCAGTAGACACCACAGTTGCAGGCAAGCATTTAGCCTGCTCTCGCTGCAATTGTCAACAGCCGGCTGATCAAAGAGGCGTCAATATACAATTTTTTTAAAATTTTTATTCGGTGTATCCAGCCTTATTTATTTTAATATTGATCATTCTAAGAATTTTTGGTTTTTATGATAAAAATTTTGTTTCTTAAAAATGAACTTGTGAACTGCCCCGGCGGTGGCGCCCCCTTCGTAGCGGCGCCCGCATGCACCGCATGTCCGCTTCCGCCGGTCCTGCGAATAGTAATCCACGGAATCAATAATTCTGTTATAGTTTATTGCACCCTCTAGCAGCTATTGCTGGTTTATTCATCACAACTATTGTTTATTGTTAAATTAAAAGGAAAATGACGTCTTCAGAGACAAGAGAGTGATCACCTGCCTTTCTAAAGAAGGTTGGTTTGGCTGGTTGAATCAATGACGAGTTTGTAGAGTATGTTAAAAACAACCCAGTTAACCAACAGGTAATTCGATGATCTTTTTAAGTACGGTGGAAAAAAAAAAAAAAAAACTGAACAGTTTCAGTGACTTTTTTTTTTTTTTTTTTTTGGTGGAGGGGTAGAGCAAATTTTCCAATACCTGATTGCTGTTGTTGGAAATATTGAAGAAGCAATTATGCGGCAAGAGGAATATGTTTGTAAATTCTGTGTCTTACAGGGAAGCGATAATGAAATGACATGATGATGACTCATACAATAAAGCATCTCAAGTTAGATCACAATCTTAATGATTTATTAAATAAAGAATTCACCTAAAATGAAAGAACCCTTATAAGAGTTTTTTTATTATTATTATTATTTATAAATGGGTTAGCCAGTCTCACCAGAAGTGCAAAGGTTATTCCTCCGGGAAAGTTGGATTTTTTCATCCCACAAAACAGACAAGAAGAACACACGCAGTTAATAGACATAAATACCCTGGAATCAGAGTCTTAGTTGCTTCTGTCCCATGAATACCAAAACAAAACAACAACAATAGCAACTCCTTTCTAATAATAATAATAATAATAATAATAATAATAATAATAATAATAATAATTGTTCTATCAAACACAAGAATACAATGCCATGTACTGGTCAGAAGAGGCAATCAATTTTCCTCAGTCTGTATAACAGGTAAACAAACACCAGCGCCACCTATTTGTAAAGCAACGACCTGTTTTTCTACTTGTTTGAGTGCAGGTAGTAAATCGAACAAGAAATATAATAAAAATGTCCAAATAATAGAGATTGTGGAGAACTCTAGCTAACAGGAGGGGGAAAAGAATGTCCAGCACCACTTTTAAAAGAAAAGTTTTCAGAAAATAACAGTAATTACATTTTTACGGTTACAGAAAATGAACGAAGTAAAGGCATTAAGAATTATTAAAAGAAAGCTCTATTAGAATTAACAAACAAATACCATTCGCCTAAAAAAAAAAAAAAACATACATTTGAGCTGTGAGTAAAACAAAAACTATTTCCTTGAAATGATTGTTCGTAAAAAGGTCAGGTAAGATGTTAATTAAAAAGAAAGTTTTATAATTTCTTAGTTTCTTGAAAAATCCATTCTCACTTCAATTACTCTACCCTACTGCAGCCATCTTGTTAATGTTTATTAAATTTCTGCTGCATTTTCTTCTCGGTTTCATCTGAAAAGTGGTGTCTATTAGGAGTGCATTTATGGTCTAATTAAATATCGCATTTCTCCTACAAATAACACTACAGGCATCCGAGGACTGTTAGCCGAGCTCTAGAATGTGTGTTCTGGTTTTAATGGTCGGTAATGAGTTTTGATAAAATGAGAAATTTTAACGAGCTTAGTAAATGCAAACTTTCGAAATGTATATCTGTGTGTGTGTGCGCGCGCGCGCGCGCGCCCTGTCCTTGGTTTTTATAGCACGTGTCAGAGTACTGGGAGCAAAAATTATTAACTAAATAGCATTACGGTGGTAATTATGGATGACATTCTCGGCAGAAGTTATCGACGAAAAAGATTAAATATCCATCACTGGAGACATTTTCGTGTAAATGGAGTGGAATATTTTCCATCATAGACATTCCCAATGTAGTTTTTGTTATGATGAACTGTAACAAAAAAAAAAAAAAAAAGCGAGTGTATTGTCTTACTGAAAGTTTACAATTGATTCCTTCAAGAAAGACTCGTCCCACTTTACATTTACAAAATTGCATTCATTGTATATCGTGTGCAAGTTAAAATTATTACATTTACATTTATATAAAGCAAAAAATCTATTCCATCGAGTGCATTACATTAAAATAAACACGGAAAATCAATTCCTTGTGTAGAATCACTATATTATATTAATTCAACATATCGCAGCATGACCAAATGCAAAGAATAAAAAGACTAGTAACTAATGAAGCATTATCAGTAACGAGTGCAATTAAGGAGATGATTCTCCGAGATATAGCACATTATTCCACGATCATTTTCATCGGCAACGAACAAACCAGCGTTGCAATTCGCGAAAAACAGGTAAGCACATTGGTCGATGAATACCAAACTAAATAAATAATAAATACTTTATAATTTAAAGACATATAAATAAATACAACTCTATAAATAAACACTCAGAAATAAAGTGAATGCAATGAGTGCTCTTTTCAGCGATCTTTATTTCAAAAAAAAAAAATAATAACAATAAAGATTGCTGCTAAATAAATAAATAAATTGCTCTACTGCATTGTCAAAGAAATAAATACGATACTTCTAGAGTACAATAGCAAATAAATATGCTCATTCATTTTTATCATTAGGTTATCACTAGCGTTTATGTATTAGAGTATTTAATGGATTTAAAATCTGTTATAAATTATTAATTAGTTGTGTTTAAGTGCAGCCATCTAGCGAGGCGAAACTGAATTAATGGAATACACGTAATGGAATTCGATTTCAAGACATTGCTGACTTGGGGGGGGGGGATTAGTAAAAATAAAAAAAAAACATAAGAAAAATAACCACTTCCAAAAATTTCTACAGAGACGTATATACAAATGCGATTTGTGATTTCTTTTGAAACAAAAGGAAATTGACTAAAGCCTTGATAATCCAAATTAATTTTTTTGAATTATTTGAAATATATACAGTATTTTTAAATTAAAATAACAAAATGTACATTTAATACCTACAAAATTACACTAAATATTAATAACAAAATTGAAGACGGATATCCTTCATAAACAGCAGAAAGAAACAAACAAATGTGCTTACACATCAGTCGGTTATTATTATTACCATTATTTTTATTATTATTACCATTATTATTACCAGATATGTAAGATATCGCCTTATTTATACTGCTTGAATTCCAAGAGTTTTCTTAAGATGAAATCTGCAATCAAAGCCTCCTTTTTACTTTCTTAAGGCAACGATGCATGTGGACTTCATATGTTCAGCTGCGAGGTCTATCTCAAGAAAATTAATGTGAAGACGACAGTCTGCGCCAGCTGGATGTCTGGCTGCGTAGGTCTTTTAAGCAGTACAGATGAAACATATTATCTCGAATATTTACTAAGTGAAATGCTAGTGCGAATTTATTTCTGAAAGGGTCACAAATCTCGACATTATTTATTCAAATAAATTGAATTCACACTTCAAAACATCCTTATCCTTATAAGGACTGGCTTAAAGGGGCGAAGCAAGAATGCTTTTCATCTTCCCCGTTATCTGTAGAGGACAGTGTAGGGATAAGGTGTTATTGAGCTATTAAGGCTCTGATCATGGCAGGAGGGTAACAGCAATAGCCGAGCCTCAGTTAGAACTTCATTGGCTACAGCATTGCCATCCATTGCCCTCCAAGGGTATTGGATTCAATCCTGAAGGCCTACTTCAAAACATGAAATCAACAACTTCCCTTTAAATATACTTTATTAAAAAAATTAAAATTTTTAATAGGTGTCGGAATAAATTGCTTTAAATGTCAAGAAATAGAAAAAAAATCTTCGAGTAAATCTTTGAATTTAATGCGAAATTAAGCTTACATTCAGACTAATATATTTTAATTATGTAATATTTGGATAATAATGAATAAAAATATAATCGAAAAACACTTGTACACTATGAGTTAGTTACAATACGCTTATGCGTTTTCGTAGATTACACCTGAAAACAAAAAAATTTTTATTTTGAAAAATCTGAGAACATTTCAGTCATCATTATTATTATTATTATTATTTAAAACACTTATGTCACTATGCAGCTTTGCTAAAACATTATTTCGATGCCAACTGCAGGACAGTCACAAATACATACCGTATAACAAGACCTCAGACAACCAATTATATCACATATAAATACAATAATCACTACGGAAAGGCCACACGAAGCTCCTACATCCCAAACATGCTAAATAAATTACCTTTTGAATACAGACCTATAATAGCCTGAAACGAGCCCTAAGGACACACTATGAACAAGAAACACGCACACTACACACCTTACAAATTTAATGAAACACAATTGGATTTAATAATTTGTACAAAAAACTTTGGAAAAGATTTTTCTTTTTTCCTCAGAATAGATTTTTATTTATTTTTCGTTCATTTTGTTTATATTCTTTTTTTATAAAAATTAAGTAATTCCTTAGGTAGACCCACAAAGGACATAAACACTTCTAGTTTCGTTGAAAGTTTATTTTTCACTTGTTTAGACTACAATAAATTTAGTTTAATCCTTTATCCAAGTGTTAGCAAACCAAATTTGCGCCTGAAAATATCTTCAGGACTGAATATGGTGTTGTACTACCTTACTGAGGTAAAGTACTACAACACCGGGAAACTCGTAGCAAAGGTGGAAAAAGCTAACATCACTCCTATCTCAGTATCTCCCATAATGCAAAACACACCTCCTTGCGGATATGTATAATGTTATGCATTAAGGGATGGGCCACTACCCAGACTAGTTTCGACCTTTATTGAGGTCTCTTCAGTGGGAGCCAGGCCCAGATGTGGAGATACCAGGCAGAAGCAACAGCAAGGTCATCTCTACCTATAGGAGTTGCCAAAAGTCTAACCAAGTTAAAAAATAAACTTTCAACATCTTTCTCCAAATCTAGAGTAATTTAATAAAAGGTGGCACACCTTTTGGCAACTCCTATAGGTAAAGATGACCTCGCTATTGCTTCTTCCTGGTATTCCACCTCTGGGCCTGGCTCCCAGTGAAGAGACCTCAAATAAAGGTCGAAACTAGTCTGGGTAGTGGCCAAACCCTTAATGCATAACAGTATACATATCCGCAAGGAGATGTGTTTTGCATTATGGGAGATACTGGGATAGGAGTGTTGTTGGTTCACCTTTGCTACGAGTTTCCCGGTGTTGTACTACCTTACCCCAGTAAGGTAGTACAACACCATATTCAGTCTTGAAGATATTTTCAGGCGCAAACTTTGTTTGCTCACACTTGGATAAAGGATTAAACTAAATTTATTATATTCTAGTTTCGTATATCTTTCATTTCATTAGCAACAGAAAGAAAAGTAAAATCACATTTCCCTTCCCCAGAATGAAAATGACCTTCTAAAGGGAATATTCTAAGCTTTTCTCATTTTATTGAGTATAAGTGTCTTGTAATTCGCAAAAGTTTCCAGAGAGCGCTTGTTTTCCCAAGGTACATTCATTGACCAATGAAATTATTTTTTGTTGATATCTACGTCAGTAAATATCAACAAAAAATAAGTTCTTGCCTTACTCAGCTGTTATTGTCAAGAAGCATTACATATTCAGTGCATTTGAAGCATTCTAAGGAAGATAAGGGCAGCACTCGTATAAATAAATAAAATAAAAAATTATATTTGTCAAAAACCAATTTTTTAATTATTTTCCTGCCATGTAAATTATGTAAACGTTATATAAAATTATGTCAAATTATGTAAAAAGAAAATAAAACATTAAACAATATTTAAAATTAATAAAATTAGAAATTATTTATTAAAATTGCTAGCCTAATTGAAAAGATTTCGTTTAAATATTTTCTACAATATTTAAAGAATAGTTTAATTTATTAAGAGATTTAAGTCATATTTCCACTATTTCTAAAACACCATTTTTTAATTTACATCGTATTGATATAGATAAACTGAATTTTTTTTTTTTTTTTTTTTTTTTTTTTTTTTTTTTTTTTTTTTTCCAGATATTGCACAACATTACCTTTTCATTTCGGAAGTGAAGTATGTAATTCTAATTTTCTTGAATGACGTTTTTGTACAGTCGGATGAAACGAAAGCAAAAGTATGATTTTTAGTAATCTTAGAAATATCAAAGCTGTATCTGGTTATTTGTCATATTCGTGAACATTTATTCTGGAATAAAGTAGGAGTGTGAGGACTCGATTTTTTGCTTGGAGAGTTGTGAATGAGTGGAATGAGTTGCCACAGTCAGTTGTGAGTACTTTGTCTGTTAATGGGTTCAAGGAGAGGTACAAGAGATTGGGTCTTCCTCGATGAGTCTCCGTACTCCATGGAGGTGCCCGTATATAATAATAATAATAATAATAATAATTACTTTTACCTCTCTTCCACTGCATAACGAGATAATTTTGGCATGATTTGTGTATAATAACAATTCCATTCTAGATTTAATCCAGTGATCAATATTCACTCAGAAATGAAGTCTTTTATGAGATGCTCAATTCTGTTTTAATACAAAAAAGCAAAGACTTTGAGGGTTGGGGGAGAGAAATGTGAAAAGAAAATGTTTAACATAATTCGGAAATGTGAATTCCCGAGTTCTGTTTACTCGAATAAAAACATAGCACTGCTGCATTTAACTGTCTATAGAATCGTAAGGAAACCCACAGTTGAAATGCTTACAAAGCACACAAGAATTAAACACTTGGGGATCGTCAGATTGGATTCTTGAACTAATCCAGCCATCATACTTGGCATTCCAGGGAATATGGACCTTTTTTTTGAAAACATAATCCTGTATTTATTATAAATGACGTTGTGTTCAGCGAAGGTTTTGTGAATATTTTTGAATAATTATAGACATAGGGCTAACCACCATAACCTACAATTATAGATAAGAAATCCAAGGATACATGGAAAGTCACGAGGGAGGCTTAAGTGCCTCTTAGAGCAATGGATAATGATTAAAATATCAGAAGAAGAAACATAAAATGGTCATGGTGTTCTTTAAAAGCTTCCTCGGTGCTTTGCCCTAGTCTTCGCTTAGTGACCAAAGAACGATAAAAGCATTTCGCTAATGAAAAACAAACTAACCATCTTAATGCTGAATTCCACACATAATGCATAACAAACAAAAGTAATTAACTAAAACGCATTCTACTCCGTGAAAAGTGATTCCTGAAGGAATTATTCTTCTTCTTCTTATTATTATTATTGTTGCATGGGCACCTCCATGGAGTCCTAAAACTCATCGTATGAGACCTAAACTATCAACACAATATCTGTCATATCTCTCTTTGAAGCCATTAACATACAAAGCACTCACAGCGGACTCAGGCAACCCTTTCCATTCATTCACCACTCTCCAAGCGAAAAATATAGTCCTCTTGCCCTTGCTAATCACACTTTTTAACCTAACTTCCAGAAATGATCTCTTGTTCTTCCCCCTCTAACCAAATGCTGAAAAAATTCCCCGGCATCAACCCTATAAAATCCTTCAATGAACTTAAATCTTTCAATCATATTCTCTTTATTCGTCCAATTAACAAACTTTTATAATCTACAAACCTTCATCTGTCCTTATAGGAAGCATTCCATGGAACACACATACAGAATTCAACGGATCTCTTCCCCATATAACCAGTCAATTAATTCTCCCTTCTTCGTATTATATTTTAAATTGTTTAATTAGGAACAGAAAACATCATAAAAATTAATAATAATTGATGGAATAATTTTTGAAAGAAAATTGTTAACAATTGTGACACTCATCCTACTTTCTTTCATATAACATATTTTTTCTTTATTTTGGACACACCAAGACTATTTCTCTACTCTTTTTCAATGCCTTGAAATAAAAAGGATTGCAAAAGAAGAAAGAGCATGTATTACAATCGGAAAGAACCATTCGCTCTGTCGTCATGGAAATTTAATAGTTTGTATCGCTTTGAAGTGTTCTCGGCGTATGCAGAAGTCTCTTTCATATCAGCAAAGTAGAGATTCTCCAGTTGAGTAGAGCTATTCTTGTCACATGACAGAAACATCACGAGATTGAAAGTGAAACATCCCCCCTCCCCTTTCCCGTTTTCGCCTCTTCTCCCCCAACAGGTTGCAAGTCGATAACAGCTCACCAGGAAAGATATTGGCCATACAAGATTGATACAAGCGCAAATTTAGACGATATCCCAGTTGATATATTTATTTATTTATTGTCCTAAAAATTGAATGCGCATGTGTTTACGTATAGAAAATTCATTTCTATACGTTAACATTTTAAATATTTTGAAATTAAAACCGAATGCATGTTTTATACAAAGTTCATAATTCTACTACGTTTAGCTCTAAAATCTTTAGGATGTTAAAGAAAAAGAAATAATTATTTTGGATTACAAAAATCATTATTATTATTATTATTATTATTATTATTATTATTATTATTATTATTATTAGTATTATTATAAGGAAGAGCAAAAACCAAGGCTTCCCACGACCTGCACCAGTCATAATTCGTCTTAAGAGCAAGTCCACAAGAGACAATCTCATAAAAGCCAGCAGGAAGAAAAAACCAGTTGCCAAGGGCTTGAACGCACAGCAAGACAATACACCAATCTTCCTATCCGAATATTTAACACCATTCAACCAGAATCTGTTGTACCAAACAAGAAAAGCAAAAATGGAAAAAAATTACCAATTTTTGTGGACCAGAGATGCCAAGATATTCATAAGGAAGTCACAAACTTCAAAGTCGATACAAATTAAAAGCACAGAAGACATAGAAAGGCTGCCACTGTGAAGAAAAAAGCCTCCTAAATAGTTCAAAAAGAAGCCCACAATAAAAAAAGAACGTGAACCATCAAGACAGATGCAATAACACAGGATATATCGGCAATTTCACTTTGATCCGACCTTTCTGATCATTCATTTGACCTCCCAAAGATCTGCCTACTTCCAACACAGTAACCAAATCAATAACAAATATATGTATATATAACCAGTATCACCCTCAGATAAGCTAATTACAAAGCTTCGAGGGTGCAGTTGAGTTACATCCCAGTAGTAGTATTTATCTAACATTATTCACTTAACACTCTGTAATGAATTCTAGTAGTAAACAGAAAATGTGATAGTAATACTTCAGTTATACATTTAAGTTTAAAATTATATATTTAATTTAAAATTTAAATTTAAAAAAATTATTATTATGTAAACTGCAACATAAGTAATATTGTTTAACTTGTGAATCATTAATAATAAACACGATTACTATGATTATTATTAATGGTAATAATACACACTTTTTACTCTAGTGTCAATGAGAAATTCTGCAAATGATAATGATATTAAGAGTAATTATAATTCTTAATGAACCATTTTGCAAGAAAAAGATACATTGTTGCCTAAATATTAGTATTTTCATGTAATTATTTGAGAGATAATAAACTATAAATTAAAAAAAAAATTATTATTATTATTATTATTATTATTCCAACTTTGCATCATCAGCAAACAACTGAATATCTCCCTTCAGAGAATTTTTTAGATCGTTTATATACAATTTAAACAGCAGTGGTCCAAACACAGCCATCAGACACCCTTTTATCCATATCACAGTTTCATATCCATCTCCGCTTAAATACATTAAAAGCAAAAATTGTAAAATATATATAACTTATTGTTATCCTATAAATGCTGTTAAAAATAAAATAAAATAATTATTGTTTAATTAATTAATCCTTTGATGTAAAGGTTTCTTAGAATAATAATAATAAAATATATAGGAATGAAAGAGTAAAAAAATTAAAATTAAATAAAAAAAATATTATAAAAATATATTAAAAGCAAAACATATAAAATATATCATATTGTTATACTATAAATGGTGTTAAAAACGTAATCTTATTCAATTGCAAACTATAAATTACCATCCATAGTAACTATTATTAACACATTATATAAAAAAAGAGGAAAATTTGTATGAAATTCATTGTTAAAAAAAAAAAAACTAGAACATCACGTTTTGTAAATGTGTATGTAATTTTTAGAATTTTTAAAATTTGTAATTTCTATAATTTTATAATGTGATTATTATATGTATGCAAGACATAATAAAGTGTTTAAAATTAATAAAAATATTATTATTAAAAACATATTATTATTATTATTATTATTATTATTATTATTATTATTAAACAGTAGCAACAACATAAATTGTGAAGCCTAAATCCCACTCTCTTCACAAAAGCTAACCCAAGCTTCGAAGTAGGTGGGATTAACACGTCTCACTCACCACACGTAATCCTTATAACTAAAGAAGCAGATTATGTTATAAAACAGTTAGTAAAGTATACAACAATAAAGAAGATATTGATTATTATGCGATAATATCATTAATATAATACTCTTATGTAACGTAAAAAAATAATGTAATAAATTATTCTTATAATTAAAAAATTATTATACAAAAAATTCTGAATAATCTTCATTGTTAACATTAGAAGAACATGTGCTGTAAATTCATAATATAGAAACAAAAAATAGTATTAAAAATTTTAGTTGAAATCAATGTAGAAAATGCAGCACTTAGAGCTGAATTCTGTAAAATTATAAGTTGCAATGTCACTCAAGATGTCTACTGTATGCGTAAATATTTTTTTAGCAATTATTATTATTATTATTATTATTATTATTATTATTATTATTATTATTATTATAAGAATAAATTGAAATTTCCTTTGCTGTTTGACAAATATGAATATTGCAGTAAAGTACTGTAGTATTCCTGCTTGATTATATTATAAAATGATTGTGAAATATTCATTTCGTATTCGTATGGCTTAAATGGATATATTGGCTTCAAGAGAGACGTGTTACTTAATATTTATTAAGAAAACAAGTTCGAATGTAGAAATGTTACTGTGCACATTGTCAAGGTGACCAAACTAAACATTAAAGTTCGGTCATGTTGAAAGCACGTTTGTCCTTAATACTTTCGAAGCACCATTCCGAATTTGGAGATACGAAGTGATGACATATACGCTTATTAATGCAGCGACGCTGGTGGCACGAAGGATTAGTCGAATAAATTAACCGTAGACGTAGTTATTGAATTATTATCGCAAGCCTGGAAAACTTTATTAAATATAATAGTTAAGGGAGCATGCATTGCTGGGACTAAACATTATTTGGATTAGCAGCGCCGTCTAGGTGTGAAAACTGCACGCAAGAGCTTGTTGAGAATTGGAGATAAATGGGAGGGCTGCATATTATATTTTTTACTCTTATCTATGGAGATTATGGCATTTATTTCCTAGAAAAATAGTGTAATTTATATTTTAATTTGGATTATTAAAAATATTTTAAAAATATATGATATCTTTTCAAAAATCGTATTAATAAATAATATACCTTTTAAAATATTGTATATTATAATTTATAAGATTTAAATTTAAAGAAATTATGAATTTACGAAATAAAATTTAATCACGAATTAAAGTTGAGAGAAAAAATAAGTTAGAAAATAAAAACAGAAAAAGTTAATGTATCACAACTTAAAAATAAAAGAAACATCTATGTTTACTGATTCTTTTTTGTTATGTTGCATAGAAGTGGCTATTCTCGGTGATTTATTTTTACGTATGGTTTTTGCTTGCACCATCATAATTTATGCACAAAATATTACAACATTCAACCTTTTGGTAAACTGAGCCATCACGAAACTTTATGGTTGACTTTTGAAGTTTCTTTCTTGATCGACAGAGGGAATAATGTGGACCTTTTCACCAAATGGTATTCATGTGCACATTTTACTCCCTCAACTTCTTGAGTCATAAAATACCACACGAAAGGATTTTATGCTGTTCTACGTTTTATGTCTATTCTCAGGTTTTTACGGTTTCTTTCTAAGTATGCAAGGCAGGTGGAGTGCCGACGTCCAATGAAGTCATCAAAGAACACAAAACAAACTTTCACTTCTTTGCTCTAACTTCAGGAATGCGAATGATTTTTGATCACAGATTAGGAGAAAGTTTTCTGGTAACAAATAGACCTGAAATCTTTGACTACAAAACAAATAAAACTAAAAGTAATAAAAAGTAAAATATATTTTAATATGCTAATAATCCTGAGAAGATTAAATCGAAATCTTCCTTTAAAATTAAGCTTATCCTCCAATATTTTCATGTAACAATGTACGATACTGCGCCCACTTGGGTATCAAATTGCAGCTAATTATATTTAAAATTAACGAGTGATATATTTATTAACTTATTTCCATTTCTGATTAACTGGTAGGTGTAGTATTTTACTTAAATGAATCTAATTGTAAAAATGAAATAAGGTATGTTTTCAAATTTAACAAACCTTTAATAGTGAGATAGAGAGATTATCTATATCTGTTCCTGGTCCGAAACAATCCTCAGATAAGAATTAGCAGCCAAAATGTGTTCAGTGGAAATGAGCGGGCTCAATGTCTAAAACAGAGTTTCACAAATGGTGTTCTGCGAGAAGTTCTCCTGGAATTTGTCATTTTAGTTTTTTAAGCATTTTTCATGAATAAATATTTTATAGTGGAAATATTCCGAGGAGAATAATATTCGTGAATATGTCGAAAAGCTCAGACCCAGAACGCCTAATAACATCTGCGTATCGTTAATTATCGAAACCTTTCAACATTTGGGAAAGGGAATACTGCTGTTTATGACCAGTTCATAAAAATCGCCTGCAAGCCTATTACAATAATGGGTGGCGTATCCTCTGTTCTCAAAACTGAAAGAAATAACATCTGGGTTGCAAATGTTAATGAGTAATCAGCATGGAAGTATAAAGAAACATCTTCCACTAAAATTGAAGATCAAGATAGCCTTTATCTGGTTCTCAAATCCAGTAATACTGAATATTTTATTCACAAGTTCGTATTGTAGGGTAAAAGTGCTTGTTTCCTAACTGTAATGCCGTGATTTTTTAAAAGTAATAAGTCTACAGATTTAAATTTTAATATGAATAAGAGACAAGGGACTTTGTTTAATTTTGGTGTTAAGAAATCTCTTATTGAAGGCATTTGTGACACAACAGATAGTGATTCCTCCTCCAGCCTACAGAGCTATCTCCGGATGTACAAAAGGAAAACTACCAGCACACAGGAGAAAAAGTCTGCATTCACTCGTAAGTACTTATAATAATGTTATAAAAATTTTTTTGGTGATCAGAATGGGATATGTTAATGAAAAGTGTCAGCACAAATTAATTTAATGATGTCAGCCTGAGGAAACTACAATATGCTACAAGATTTCATTAGTCCAGTTGTTAACTGATTTCGATGTATTATCGTTGTCAACATGTCACACCGTATACCTATTATAATATATCAGTGTACTAATACTCTTTATGATTATGCCATAATTAATTATTAATTTTGTAATGTATCAGTAATTAATTATTAATTCAATAATACTAATTAATCATTAATTATTAATACATTACAAAATAACAAGGTGTTCCGTGAAAATTTCAGGATTTGTGAAGTGTTCCGTCGTAGGAAAAACCTGAGAATCGTTGGACTAGAAAGACAATCTCGTACCAGAGTATCGCTATCACGGCCTATTTTCGGTTGCATCCATTCGCGACGGCGACAAAGGTTGTCATACTGTTTTGATTCGTGTGTATACAAAGCATATTATTAAATTTTAACATTTTCTATCTTCCTATTATTTACGGATTCAAGCTCTGTTTGTATTTCGCATTTACCCATCTCTGCTGGTTAAAGTTTTAACAGTTATATCGACACTCGACTACAGCAATGGAAAAATCAATATTTTCCTATGTTAAAGCTAATATATAAATATCATATTTATCTGAAACTATTAAAACTTTATACGTTACTTTCAATTAGCAACGTACAGACAGTAGTGTATACTGAGCTCTTGCGAGGAAAAAAATAATTATAATAAATGAAAAAACTTGAGTGACAGTTTTATTTACTGGCTCAATGAATTTTCCCTAAATACACTTAAACCGTATACGTAGCCCAGTGGGAAATGCTTCTTCTAACAGAGATAACTTCGTTCGGCGATTGCCCATAAATCACTCTTAATAATGAGACGTGTCAGCTATCTTGTTGGGAAAGCACCCCACGTTGCTTGCATACAGGCTTACTTGGAGGCTGCAAAAGACATGTGAGACACCTCACCCGGGGGCACTTCACTAAACCGATTCTATTTAGACGCGATAAGCAACAATTGACTCAAAAAACATCCTGTTGACGCAAACAACTTTGTGGAAGCAAATCGCAGTAATTGTCTGCCAGCAGATTCTTGACAGGGTCATAATAAAGAAAACAGGAAAGATTTTTAATTTAGATTATTCGTTTGACTGTCAGTTTTTGTTCACAACGTTCTCCACTCTTTAATACATCAAGTGATGGGTTAAAAACGCCTGAAACATCATTTGTCTAAGAGATTCTCCTACAATCGTCTTTCATTTGGAAAACAAATTTTTCATACATCAGCGAGAAGCAGAAGTAAAAGAAGTGAGATTTTTTAAATGTAAATACCAACAACGAAAGGGGTGTAAACCTATAGTAAATATATTTTAGTTCCGCGAGTGGGATAAGGGGTTTGAAAATTCAGAAATCTTGCTCTGCAGACCAATGCATCTTTTTCAAGCCAATTCAGGTTTCCGGCAAGCAGAGCAGTAATCTCAGCGGAAGACGAAAATCGTTCATCCCTAAAAAGAGATGATTCACTTTTATTTATAAATTTATACGTTAAATTAGAGATGACTAAGTTTACATATATTGTTTCACAGCATAGCAACAATTATTCTACCCATCTGTTATAAAATAGGTTCGAATCCTGTTTAGAACATGAAAAACCGTGCATAAGAGTTTAACAAAGTTTGAAGAGAACTTTAAAAGACTAACTCAACCTCCGGTCTCATACTGAAAGAACAGGGTCCTCCCTTCTCAAATAAACGGAGTTTTTTATTTTATTGTTTCTCATCCTACATACATGAAAACACACACACAAACAAACGTGCTTGCTTTTGTGTGTATATGCTATATGTATAGGCCACTTTACCACATGGCTTAACTCAGCTTCTATTCCTCTTTTTTATTATTAGATGTATTGTGAGTGATAGCCTTAATGTATTTCAATCCCACTATGAGGATTCCTATACTTTTCCCATTAGAGGGGATAGTAGTTCAACCGTGTCTCAGGCCAGCAGCTGTGTAGTACACCAGAACAGAAAAGGCCAATAACAGCGTCAGGAGGCATCCTGCTCTGCTATTAAAACAAAGCCTCAACTTACTGTACAGAGAGTTGTTATATAGTGTTATGCAGGGTAAGGACTTCCGAGACCACTCAGTCGAAAGAAGACTGCGATGCTCTCTCTCAATGTGGGAGGCAAACCAGCGAGCTTATCATCCAAGTGACATGCCCATCCCTTAATTAGCTCCTTCCCAATATAAAGTAATCTTCCAAATCAATATATACCATATCGTTCATATTGAGGATAAAAATAGAAACCTCCCTAAAAAAAGTAGAAAAAAAACCGAAACTTCTAAACCTCTCTCCTCTCTCCCTAAAAAATCCAACCGAAATATTAAAAAACAGTCCACATCATCTCCAGTATTCGTGGTGTTAACTGCAATATAGATGGCATATACCACCCAGTTACAGCTATAAAACGTCGGTTTTTTATGGCTGTAAATTGGTAGCTTCAACTATTACTTTCATCTCAACTTCACACTCTGCACAATTCCTTCCACCATCAGGGTGGAACCGGCGCATTATAGAGGACCTCAGTGAATGTCAAAACTTGGATCACCTCTCTAAACATACTCTGGTTCTCTTATCACTGCCTTCAGCACTGCTTTCCTTGCTACATTTCACATTTCATGGTTTGAAAGGCCATAAGCAAATCACATCTACAGCTTCCTCTGAATTAAAAAAATAATAATAATCATAATAAAAACTGGGTGACACATTTTCAACTCAAAATTTCTCACCTATACAGCTCTTAACACTTTGTCAATCCTGAATCCACCTTACCCTAACATACTGTTCTCGCATAGACAAGGCACAAAAATCTCTGTAAAATTCTTGATTCCATCCGGATGAGGACTCATGGGGACTATTTCACTGAACTGCTGTTGACTGGCCTGGCTTTCCCTTAATCTTCTTAACATACGAGCAACACCTTTTGAGAAACCAGTCAGTTTGCTGTTTTCAGAATCATGGCTTCAGCCAGACGGGCATCCACAATAAATCCTTTATCGAACTCTGAAGAGTTTATTATAGATGCTCCATTGTAATCAACACTATTGACAATTACTGACCATCAGAATTCTTACGTAGTTGCCTAAAACACGTGGTGAGGAACGTACCAAGTATTTTGCATATACGCTGCATGACTGACGTTTACTTATATCTGATAGGACTGACGTATATCTTCATAAAGGTTTCTTATTCAGAGTAGCCAGTATGTGCAGTATGTGTGGTATCCCATAATCATCTGTTGTTACTTTTCAATTATTGCTATTTTTAAATGAATATCTGAACGACAACAATAACAGAATTTTGCAACACAAAATTCTATTTTTTGTTGCAATATACAGGGTGTTCGGGATAAATTTGACATATTTATAATTAATTATATTTTTCCGTAAGTTACATGTATTAACACACACTTCTCTTCATTTAAAAGTTTGGACCCTTCTTCATTCATATACAAGATGTCAGAAAGGATGGATAGCTGGAACCCACCTGAATCATGGAAGAGAATAACTTGTATCATGATGATTCGTGCCCGCCATCAAAATAAGGATATTACGACTGCTGCCCAATGCTCCCTGAATACAGTAAAAACAATCAGGCATGAACTAGAGACTTGCAATGGTGACTACGAGGATGTAGCAAGAAGAAAGATCCCTAGCAGACGATCTGATTGCGTTCGTACAGCAGAATTCCTCGCAAATCTGCAGGAACAGGTGTTGAAGAACCCTGGCATTGGAATTCGGGCTTTGTTCGTGGAGTTGCTAACTGTAGTCAAGCCCTGGATAACAAGGGTAGCCAATGGTAGGCCGTATGTATGGCAGCAGGATTCGGCCCCTTGCCACACCTCTGGGAAAAGTCAAAAATGGTTGTCTGAAAATTTCTACGACTTCACCAGTCCAAATGTTTGGCCTCCAAACTCCCCAGACCTTAACCCCATGGATTATTTTGTATGGGGCGCAGTTGAAAAAGACACCAATCGCACTTCCAGTAATACAAAAGCCCAGTTAATGGATAAAATTAAAACAGTTTTTGCGGCCCTTCCCAGGGAGACTGTAGCATCAGCTTGTTCGAGGTTCCGAAGCAGAATTGAAGCTGTGATCGATGCTAATGGTGGTTATTTTGAGTAAATCTTGTTGATAGTATTGTAATTAACTCTGCCCGTAATGTTTTTTTGTCAATTCATTAAATTTAATAGATACAAAGAAGATTTTCTTTTTCCTTACGAAACTGTCAAATTTATCCCGAACACCCTGTATATATATATATATATATATATCTGGAGCCTGTGTAGCTCAGCGGATGTGGCGTTTGCACACCGCCGCGCTTAGCCACACGAAGGAAGACTTGGTTTCGAGTCTAGTCGGCGACTAGAGGAAATTTTTCTAAGCCTTTTTTCGACCGGTTCCCGAGTTAGTCGATCTCTGGCACGAACAAGCAGGTTTTTCCTCCCGGAAACTCGGGTTTTTCGTCCTGTAAACTCAAGAAAATCGACCGTAGAACCCACATTATTTCAGACATTAAATATATTCTGTTAGGGTTAGGGACCACGAGATGGCGGCACATTTGAGCCGTCTCTCTTCACTGCGTACCGCTTAATTAGTGATAGCCATGGGCCATCTGTCTCTGATTGGGTACCAGTGGAGATTGAACTGCCCACTCAGTCTCCAAAAGTTAGATAGGGCTAAATGGCCTCGCCTACTCCCCGTATATATCGGAATAAAAAGGCGTTAGCTGATTTTTTTTTTTTTTTTTTTATATATATATCTTTTGTGACAACTTAATTACAGAATTTAAAATTTATTTCAAAGAACTACACATAATATGCAGTCTTCCAGGTTTCAAGAGAATCTTTTCAGACAAATTCCAACACCACTTTTACTTCTAGATGATGTGTTAATTTAAATGGCATTATAGCCAGACTTTTGATTTGGGAGATGATTGATTCATTCAATCCATTACCCTTGGAGGATAATGCATGGCAATGCTGTAGCCAATGAAGTTCTAACTGAGGCTCGGCTTTTGCTGTTACCCTCCTATGATCAGAGCTTTAATAGCTCAATAACTCCTTATCCCTACACCGTCCTCTACAGATAACGGGGAAGATGAAAAGCATTCTTGCTTCACCCCTTTAAGCCAGTCCTTATAAGGACTAAGGACTTTTGATTTGGAATTCTGAGCGAATCAATCGACCGTGAGATGCGGTGATTGATTCATTCAATCCAATACCCTTGGAGGGTAATGGATAGCAATGCTGTAGCTAATGAAGCTCTAACTGAGGCTCGGCTATTGCTGTTACCCTCCTGCCATGATCAGAGCTTTAATAATAGCTCAATAACCTTATCCCTACACTGTCCGCTACAGATAACGGGGAATATGAAAAGCATTCTTGCTTCCTTCGCCCCTTTAAGCCAGTCCTTATAAGGACTATAAGGACTTTTGATTTGGGAACAGATGTCCTTTTTAGGACTTCCAGGGTAACAAATGGCAATGTTGTAGCCAATGAAGTTTTAACTGAGGCTCGGCTATTGCCGTTACCCAGCCATGACTAGAGCTTTTTAGCTCAATAACACTCCATCCACACAGATTTACATCATTCAGATGACGGGATAAAGAGTCAAGGACTCAGTCCATCGCCCAATTCTTTTAAGAACTCTTTAAGACTTTTGATTTGGGTAGGAGTCATTCAATCCAATATCCTTGGAGGGTAATGGATGGCAATGCTGTAGCTAATGAAGTTCTAACTGAGGCTTGGCTATTGCTGTTACTCTCCTGCCATGATCAGAGCTTTAATTGCTTAATAACACCTTATCCATACACTGTCCTCTACAGATAACGGGGAAGATGAAAAGCATTCTTGCTTCGCCCCTTTAAGCCAGTCCTTATAAGGACTAAGGACTTTTGATTGGGAGAATGGATGGAAGAAACCGAATATCCTTAGAGGGTAATGGATGGCAATGCTGTAGCCAATGAAGTTCTAACTGAGGCTCGGTTATTGCTGTTACCTTCCTGTCATGACCAGAGCTTTAATAGCTCAATAACTCCTTATCCCTACACTGTCCTCTACAGATAACGGGGAAGATGAAAAGCATTCTTGCTTCGCCCCTTGAAGCCAGTCCTTATAAGGACTTTTGATTTCCGGCGGTAATGAGTCCTTTTCAGGACTTCCAGGATAACGAATGGCAATGCTGTAGCCAATGAAGTTTTAACTGAGGCTAGGCTATTGCCTTACTCAGCCATTACTAGAGCTTTTTAGCTCAATAACACTCCATCCACACAGATTTTCTTCATTCAGATGACGGGATAAAGAGTCAAGGACTCAGTCCATCTCCCAGTTCTTTTATGTTTAATAACTTTTGAGTTTTCGGTAGAAGAAAAACCCATCCTGGGAGGGTAATGAAGTTCTAACTGAGGTTCGGCTATTGCTGTTACCCTCTTGCCATGATCAGAGCTTTATATAGCTCAATAACACCTTATCCCTACACTGTCCTCTATAGATAACGGGGAATATGAAAAGCATTCTTGCTTCGCCCTTTTAAGCCAGTCCTTTTAAGGACTTACTTTAATATATTATTGGAACATTTTATTTATTAATGCTTCTAGCATCAGGCTCTTACTCTAATATGAGATAAATTATTGGAACATTTTATTAATGCTTCTAGAATCAGGCTTACTCTAATATGAGATAAACGTCTTGCAAAGTTGTTCGTTGATTTTAAAATAATGGCTAATTTTCAGCAAGTGGATACAGAGATGTATGTAATTATTTTACAATGGATGATGTTGGAATTTATTGGACGAGAGTGGAAGTGTATTCATAAATAAGGAGAACGGCAGTAAAATACGAGAAATATATTTCCCCTTAGCCAAGTAATTTTGGTAACAGAACTTAATCAACTAAAGTGGATGAATGAAGTAATTTATCTGTTCCTTGGTTGCTGGGCATGTGCGGTGCTGGCGGATAGTCAGTAGGCTATCTCGTGTATTATTTCCCTTTTTCCTTTCCCCACATCGAGTATTATAAAGAATGGGGTCAGGAAAAATGTTTTTGATAACAATTGGTGACAGCTTTGAAACAATGTATTTTGATTAAGAATTATTGGCAGCGGTATGAAAGAAGTTCTCAAGCAAGTACCGGATGAAATCTTTCATGGAAGAAATAGAAAAAAAAAAAAAAAAGGAAAGAAAGAAACATGATGAACAGTGTGAATTACTCTATGAAATTGATTAAGGCACTTAACCTGGTTTCTTTTGAATGTGAATTCTTTAACTTCACTTGGTCTGAAAGCTCACATTAACTAATGTGGCATTTACTGTTGCAAAATTTATTACTTTCGTCTTCTTTTAAAGCATTCTGTCGGAAAATGCGTCATCTTGGTAAAGAAATACACGCATGCGTAAAAGGGTGAGGGTATTTGAGATCAGAAGATTCGTAGGGGTAGAAGACGGTCAAGGTCGATCAATGGAGTGTCCTCAATTAGCACTAATTAGACACTGGCAACTGATTTTCATATTTTCGATTTATTAAACAAATAAATTTCAAGACGGGTAAAAATATTTAAAAGATAACGAAACAAACGATAACTAAGATACCTAAGAGGAAAAAAAAAATCATTAACCACCAAAAAACACAAAATGTTTTCGCATAATGTTTAATAAATGAAAATCATAAAGAAGTTTCGTTTTAATTGGACAGACTTGGGTTCGAATCTCGTCCAGATTACGAGGAATTACACCAGTCGGATAACACACGCATGCAGTTAACCATAAATTACATAGATTATCCGGCTGACCTGGTGAACCTTTAACTGCTTTATTTCTATTACATGTTACACTTTAATGGAATGGGGCTATCGAACGTGTGAAGAAGGGATAATTTAAAATAATATCGCCGAAAAATACTAAAAGCATTTAAAAAAAATCTTGCACTATTTCAAAAAGTTAACAATTGCACCCTAAGAACATAATGCAATTATTGATTTATCTTATGATTTTCAAGCACGTTAGTAGGACATTGTTATTTGTATTCGGCTAAATATAAAGTCAGCCCTTTCTTAAAAAAAGGGGGGTGGAGGTGACACTCTTTTCTGATAGAGAAAGAATGGATCAAAAAAAAAAAGGTTTGCCCCTTGGAATACTGTTTTTCATTAACCAGCACGCTAAGATTTGGAAATTTCCAATTTTTTTTTACAAACACCATATTTACAAATGTATAAAATCAGAATAAACAAAGCAAATGAAATGACTGAATGAAAAAGTAACACACATATTTCCTAGAGACTTACTATTCATTTTTCAGTATCCGATTACCGTTCATCGCAAAATAGTCTTACATTTTATAGATCCAGCAATGTTGATTTCAGTACAATGAATTTATTGCAATATTATTAAGCATGTTAAAGCGACTAAAACAGACTTCTGAGAAACAGTCAAGCAACCTCCAAATTCAATCAATATATTGAACTGTCTACTCACTCCATCATTCGTTCCAGTTTAAGCAATTACGTCTCGTGCAAAGCTCGCGAAATTGACTCAGTTGAGCAATCCGTGTCAGCATTTCACTTAAGCCATAACAAATAAACACACTTCGCAAAATGAATGATCGAAATCTGTTTGCATCTCCATTTCACGTAGGTTTTGTCGCAATGTCTCTCTTTCTCGTCCAACAAGCAGCCACCGTTGACAGCACGACGGAAACATCTTTGATAATTGTATTCAGTGTTTCTCCAGAAGAAACGACCAAACCTGGAAAGATTCAACGGAGAAATCCGAATGGGGAGAAATGGAGCATCATCGCTACACCTCTATCGTTTCGACAACTCGATAGAATTGCATCCTAGTGCTTTTTCACGGAGAAAAATTATTCTAACATCGTTTCCTTGTCTCTTGAGGTAAAGTAGAGACACGAAGTCTAAAGACGCGTGCCGAAAAAGATGGGTACAAAGTATGTCTTTCGTATGTCTGTCTGTACTAACATAAGACACCAAAGGAAACTCTACAGGAAGAGTTGAGTTGCAGAAGTACAAAAATGAAAGAGTTTTTTTTGTGTGTGGGGGGGGTATAAGGGAGATGCCGACTGCGCAGTTTCTTCGTAGTCGGCGAAGAAATAATGTAAAATACTATTCGACTTCTTGTAATATAAATCAAGAATCCGGAAAAATACTTTTGACATTTCAAACGGTTGACAATAAAATTAAGATTTTATGTTCCGTGATGAATTGAATCCCTAATATTATAAAATAGATTATGGAGCGTGCAATTACCCATAAGTTATTAATTAGCAGTAAAAAAATTTCTAAATTTAAAATAATATGAAAGTAAAGAAAATTTTAAATTTAATTTGAGTTATATCAATTAAATTTAGACATTACGTGAAAAAACGTTTAAAATTAATTTTCAGGGAGCTTTAAATGAAGTTTTTTTTGAACAAGAGGGCGTCACTATTTTATCGACTATAACTGAAATACGGGAAACCTCGCTTAACGCGATTAATTAATCCACCAATTAATGCACGCTTAGCGAAATCGCGTTAAGCGAATAATCCAATAAACAATAGGAATAATTTTAATTCATCCATCAGTTAGCTTAAATTTGGAAATTACAGCTTAAGCTATATTAGAGGATAAAATTATTAAAGTTAATAAAAATCCATTGCTTACATTTTTATTTAATGTCTTAACATTTTATTGAGCTGCTTTTTTTTACAAAAAAATTAGGTAAAGATGTTTGAATCGTGCTCGACTTTTTCATCTTGTCATGCAATTTGCTAAAAAGCTGGCGACCGCTTTATCAAAGATTTCGGCGGACTTCGAAGCTACGTTCCATATCAAGATCAGCATCAAACAAAATTTCCTTAGCATATTCAATGTGATTAATAACTAGCTCAAGCTGTTTTGCAGTTAGCTTCTTTGTCGAAACATTCTCTTCTTGTTTCAGCTCCTTACCTTCCTCTTCTTCTCCTTCTTCATATGCAAGCTGATCTTCTAGTTGAAGGAGATCATTCTCGCTTAACTGTTCTGAATGGGAATCGAGCAAGTTTCTCACATCTTCATTATCCAGTTCATTAAATCCAAGTTTTTTTCCCAGCTATGCTGAGTTCTTCAATAATGTTAGATCTTGAATTTTGCACACGATAAACTAACAAAGGCTTGAGTTTAAAGTTGCCTTCTGCATTGCCTCCTAATAAAAGCTTAAGACGATCATCAGATACTTTGGATATATTCTGGTTGAGATGCTTCGGTTTTAGCAGGGAAAGTTTTGTTGGCATACGCTTCCAAAAGAGACCAGTTTCGTCAACGTTGAATATTTGCCGATCGTCATAATCACCCTCCTGAATTATCCTTTGCAATTCTTCAGGAAACTTGGGAGCAGAATCTTTATCATCACTAGCAGATTCCCAGTTATTCTTAAATCATGCAATCCAGCTCGATTTTTATAACGGTCAAGCCATCCTAAACTCGCAGTAAAGGTTCACATTCCTCTTGAAATTTGATCTCTTTCATTGAGGTAAAAATATTGAGAGCTTTTGCCTGAATATTCTCTGTAAGAGGTATTCTTTATTGATTATAATCTTCAATCCATAGTGACAGAAGAGGCTATCTCGATCATTAAATGGTTTCTACGAGTATTTCGGGTGATCTGCATGCTTAAAGAAGTTATCCTTGTTCTTTGTATTGTTTGCTCTTATTTAATATAGTCCAAACTGTAGATAGACTAGCTGTATCCCAGGTATCGCGCAATCATCGTATTACTAGCACCAGTTTCATGTCTCTTAATGACTTCCAGCTATTTTGCTCGCTGCACATTGGCGAGAAAAAATTTCGCGTAACGTAAAAAAAAATCGCGTTAACTGATTAATCACTCGCTTAAAAGGGGAAATAGTATCATTTTACTCAATCAGGCTAACTAATTATCGCGCATATCTAATTCGCATTAAGCGAGGTTTTCCTGTGCCAAATTATTTAAGTAACAGATTAACACTGAATGTAGTTCATACTACGTGCTGAGTTCCTCTATGAATTCGTGGCACCAAATAAATATTGAAATAGCTGTCTAATGTGCATCGTAAAAAAAAATAAAATGACACATTTAAGCTGTAAATATTTTACATGGTCTTTCAAATATCTCCAAACAATGAAAATAAGAATGATATAAAAATGGATGCTTAATTTAATTTTTTTTCCCTGACCCACACACGAAAGGTTGCAAGACCCATAGCATATTCGTATCGTGGGTAAGCAATGCCCTCTTTTTGTTAGCATCGACTACATCGATTTTTTTTATTTCTTTCTTTCATTATTATTATTATTTGTTTATTTTTTTTGCGATTGCAGACTCTACAGTTAAGATGTGTTTGTGCTAAGAATGGATAGACTAGTCTAAGATGGGAAATCCGATCTTGTTTGATTGGGTATTATTGAAAGTAAGGGGGGGGATGAATGCGAGCTTTTTCTTGAGAGAGATCAGGCAGGATTGAGTTTTGGTGGCATTGAAGCCTACAAGACTGTCCCTGCCCCATTGAGATATAGCTAGGAGATCTCAGCTCAAGACATTGGTCATGATAGATCTTGAGGGTTCTAACAATTGGGCACTATGATGATTGTCAAATGAATAGGAGTCAAATGGATTGTACTGAAGTCTCCGAAAGGAAATCATCTTTCATGACTATTGGTAAGCGACCAGTAAGAAAGCTGGCGATCCAGTTGCAGAGTGAGGAAGGCAGACCATTGAATGGCAGTTTGATAAATAAGTCCCTGTGACATACCCGATCAAATGCTTTTGAGATGTTAAGAGCGACCACATGAGTTTATTCTAATTTTTCCATGTCTTGAGTCCATAGATGGATCGGTGCATTTACAAACCTCAAAAATGGAATATAGATTCAATTCACTGTTTTCAGGATTTTTTTTTTTTTTTTCCACTGAACAACGTCCAAAAAACGAAAAGTAAACCACAATGTCTTTGATGGATTCCCTTTGACTTCCTTTGCCTTCTGAATCATTTCAAGTGTCCCCTTACCCTATTTATTTCTGTTCCACTTTAATCGGATTTCTGGATAAACTTTGTGAGTGCCTTCGTAACGCACTTGCGAGACGTGTTGAATCTTTACAACTTTCCAGTTGATGGTGAGTTAACTGGTCTTGTACGATAATAGAGCATCTCCACCTCTACCGAAACTCGGATTTTTCATCCCTTAAATCAGTCAGACAGGCCTCAGAACATAGCAATCAACACACGCATAATAAAAGGACCCTGTTGGCTTAGTTACTTCTCCACTTATGGATGCTAAACATAAACTTGTTGTATGGGAATCGAGATTCGATCCTGTAGACTTCTATTGATTAAAATATGAAACCTCTTGTTCGATTAAGTTATTAATAAATATTATTGATATTAATAAGTGAAGATATTAATGAGTCTTATTTATTAATGTATTATCTCACATTGTTAGAATGCAAATCCTACTCATAAGAGATTGTAAACATTTTTCGTCCTGGTTGCAGGACGAAAACCCAGGCCACCTCCGTATGAGACCAGAAAATTAGATCGGGGAGAGGGGGAGTGCAAAATTCTAGTTAGCCACGTTACTCTAACAGGTCAATATGAATCTCATTTATTATGTATGAAGCAGTTAAATGAGAGAATTTGTTTCGTTGACAGGGAGCTTTTTCGCGTTGTCTCAGAGATCCTATAAGTTAATGGATAATAATAAAAAAAATGTGCATTTAAAAATAGTCACTTAATATTAATCTCAAATTTTTCTTTCGCCTGTGGCTCAGGATTCCGAAAAAAGAAGGTTCGTAATTTAATATTATGCAAATGATTGTTTACTAAGACGCAAACCTGCTAGGTTTGTCTCCTTATTTTTTTTTTTTAATTATGCTAGGGCAAGAAAAATGCTAGGCTGAGTTTCTTACATGATAAGTGATAGGTCATAGGTTATAAACGCTTATGATTGCACACTTCTTAAACTTAAGGTAACAAATTGTAACCAGTTAAGGCGGAGATTTTCACGCGATTACGAGCAAGCGTGTGTTAATTACAAGAGAGACTGTTGTGCATTGTGAAGAAATAACCATTATTAACTCGCCGCCTATTTGAGAAAACTTTTCAACGTACAGTAACAACGCTACTGCATTTTCGTCCCCCACCTTGCTCACATGAACCTCGTAATTTCGCATTGCTCAGCGAATGAGTCTGGAAACAACTCACGTAAATGTGCTTATGTCATTATAAGGTTTTAGCTTGTTCATACAACATTGAATAATTTCGTCCTGTATATATTGCACTGTCAATATATACTACGATTTCATTAATGCCTCCCCCCCCCCGAGACAAATTTCAACTGCCAGAAGAAAATTTAGGACTCATTACAACAAGAAAAGAACTCCACAGAAATTCAATTGCAACTGGTTGAAAAAAAATTACTGGCCATTTCCAAGAATGTAAATACTAAGAATTCCCTCCAGAGAACTTTATTGTCTACTGAGCAAGCATTTACAAGCAGATCCCGAAAAAAGTATTTTTTTTTCTAGAATAAAGTATTTTTAGAGCAATAGTACAAACAATTTTTATAAACATCGTGTTCTTTTGAACCTGTTTGTAGGAATGAAAAACCCGGATTTCGAGGAGTCAAAATCGAGTGACTTTTGCATGAGATTTGCTGAATCACTATTAGTTTAAAGTACATCATAAAAACTCATTGCATGCTAGACAAGACGAAAGTAAAATGCACTGTCATTCGAGAGTTAACTGCGAAGTTCACTTATTTTAATTAACAACAATCAATAACAATATCTGTCCTTATAAGGACTGGCTTAAAAGGGCGAAGCAAGAATGCTTTTCATATTCCCCGTTATCTGTAGTGGACAATGTAGGGATAAGATGTTATTGAGCTATTAAAGCTCTGATCATGGCAGGAGGGTAACAGCAATAGTCGAGCCTCATTTAGAACTTCATTGGCTACAACATTGCCATTCATTACCCTCCAAGGGTATTGGATTGAATGAATCAATCCACTACGATCCAACCAACAATATCTGTTACTATTGTAAATTAATATAAATAGAGAATTAATAAAATAAAAAAGGTGTATTAAATATTATACAGTTATTAACATTTTTTCTTAGAATTTTAATAAATTAATAGAAAATTATAATAAATAATTAAATATGAAATGAAAATGTTAAGATAAAAAGTAAAAAGCATTGGTGGCGAGACTATTTCTGGTAATAACTTTGTTTCAGGCTTGTATCATCAGAAAGAAGATGCTGACAGATAAGATAGCGAAGGAAAAAGGATAGAAAGATAAAAAAAAAGTCTCTTTCTATTCCTCTAGGGATATTATCAGCATCTGAGTCTGTCTTGACGTGTAAGAATAAAATATCACAGTGAATGTATCCTCTTTCCTCTATCAACATACACCCACCGACATGAAGATAATCAGTTTGGATTAGCATTTGGCAGACCAGTCAGTCACGAATGGGCTCTTGGAGAAACTTAAGATAGCCAGAATTGTTTTTCTCCGACTCATAAGTCATGTATAAGCGCGAAAGTTCTAGGCAATATTAGGATGAACGGAATTTCATTTATTTTTTTATTTTTTTTTCATCTACAGACAAATAATGCATGTCTCCAACATTCATTTCTCTTTTTCTCTCTCTCTAGCGGAATTTCATTTATTTATTTATTTTTAATATGATAAATGATCATATTCACCCAAATGCATGTTTCCAAGATTCATTTATTTCTCTCTCTCTCTCTCTCTCTCTCTCTCTCTACCAAAGGATCATAAACACGCACTATTATTTAACTTAATCGTAAAGAACGATTAAGATAAATAATAAATTTAATCGCCAAATATTTCAAACCGAAAATTACAGGTCATCATCAGTACTAGGAGGCAGTTTGAATACAAATTATTCCAACAATCCATTAAATCCATCGCGTTCTACTTTGTATTCAAATTGCCTCATGTCACTGATGATGGCCTGTAACTTTTGAGTTGAAATATTTGGCTATTAAAATTATTATTCACTCTTTCCTCGTGTTATTTTATTAAGCATATACTGGCAATGGTTGGCCTAATCGTAAGGGTATCGATTCAATACGCTGGGTTCGAATTCCTCTATGGGAATGAATGTTTGTGATTGTCCTTCTCAGTGCCGGCTCGTGGCTTCAAATAGTGGGATGTTGCAACTTTCGAAATATACATACACACTGTAAGTACAATGAATACGTGTTTGGATAAAATATCAAAATTATGGTAAAAATTAAATAAATAAATAAACATGAAAAAATATTGTTTATTATCGATAAAATTATACAGTTTGGTATAATTAAAAATTACTTTAAAATAAAATCAATTATCGTAACTCCAATAATGTTCAAAAATAAAAACTATAACAAACGTTATGTCTTTAATTGTAATGTCCAAATATTTAAAGAGACGGAGTAAACACGATAAGCACTACGAACTCTCTACTACTGGCGCAAACTGCATATAAACAGCAGTGGAACTTCGCGACGGACAGTGTCGTATTACGCTAATAGCTGGCATCTATGACGTGCATATGCTTGTGCGCATCCCTAAGTGCTACAAGATGGGTTTTTATTCTTTTTTTTTAATACAAAATAAGAGAATTGTATAGGATTGTTGATAAAATTAAATATTACAACAAAATATAAATAAAATAATAAATATATTTATATATCGAGAAAAATTGGGGGTGCTGCAGTTTTGCAGTGCCTATGTACAGCCGCCTCAGGTCCTTCTAATTCTTCTACCACTTCTAGCAGAAGGCTTTACTCTCAAAACCCAATGAAGTACGGGAGTGACCAAGCCCACCCACCCACCCACAGTAAAAATGTACTGCTTTATAACTTCTTATGGGTGGGATTCACATACAAATATAATAAGAGAGAGGAAATTAATTCTTATTTGATTGTCATGTGAGCTTTTTAAGAAATAAAACTTAACAAAATCTTGACGATATCATATTAGTTTACGTTTTTTCATTTATCACCATTAAATTAATAAAGTTTAGAAGATGCAGTGTTGTACTGCAGAATATTATGAATGCTTTCACATATGCAGTTTCAGAATCTTTCTCAACTGAAAAATATTGATCTTTAAGAAACGAACCTCTAGAGTATCTTCCAGCCATCATTTCACTCTTTCAATCTTCATATTAACTTTTCTTTCAAATCATCACCTTTCAATTTAACTCGAGTTTCCAATACAGTGTACAACGCGACCATATTTGCAATTTGTGCTCGCGCCACGGGTAACACGAGTTGGTCGCTTTGTTAAGCATAATGTGAACATGAAAGAGGTCACAGAGCGTGTTCGCAATTCTCACTTAGATGGGATATTTATGACTGAAAGAGCTAGTAATGGTATTCTGCTTTTTCTGAAACATAAATCCGCTAATATGATGCGAAAGACAGGGATAAAAAAAGAACTTAAACGTCTTAAAAACAGAAAGAAGAAAGTTGTTGTTGTTGTTCACAGGGTGGGAGGGATAAAAATAATTCTGACCATATTTCATATTGATGTTAAATCTTCCATCAGAGAGAGAGAGAGAGAGAGAGAGAGAGAGACCTTAATGCGTTATTTTTTCTTTACAGCAATCCCAGTGCTCTTGATAAATGTCAGTCATCTTTAGAAAGTAACTGTTCAAGCTTCACTTTTAAAGCTGGTTCTCAGTAATTTTGATATTAATAAAATTTTTAAAAAGTATTAAAGTATTATTTAATAAATTATTATATTTTTAACATTTTAAATAACTATAACTAAATAATCTATTTCTTCTTTTCATTTTTTACAATACACATACAACATTTTTATGTTTTTTTTTATATTTGAGTTCCTTATTATTGGTTTTAAATATTAATCGAATAACTTTGCAAGCATATCTTAATGATTATGATATAATATCGAGAGCTACGCAGAAATCAGAAGAAAAAAAAACAATTAAAAAAATGGACTGAATCAGGTAGTAGAAGTGGAGAATATTTCAGACGAGGATGAAGGATTTCATTTCAGCTTTTCAAAGGAAAATCCTGAGGTAAATATTTATTCCTGAATGATGATTGCCTCTGGGAGATTGAATACCTAACTCTAGCTACTTACAATCTAGTTTAAATAAGTTTAAGACATCGCAGCAGAGAGGACATGTTTTCGAATGCAAAATGAAATTTCTTAATAATACAAGAAAAAGTTTCTTGATAAAAAATCAAAGTGAAAACTAAGAGCAAGACGAATCCAGGAAACCAAGGCAGGAGTTGTAGAACTATAACAAGAAAAGTAACTAGTGTGTTTCATTTTCTTGCCACTTTACCTACTTATTTGAATATTTGTATTTTACATTTACTATTTCTTTTTCGTATTAGTATTTGGGTTCTTAATAGGTTAAATTAATTCATAGACTACGTACAATTCATTTTATATATGAATATTTTGAATTGACATTAATCACTTTATACAAGCGTGACTATTTTAGTTCGAAAGAAAGAATAATATCATAGCAGGAAACAAAAGAGTAATATTTTTATGTAAATTATAAAAATAAAACTGATTTTATCAATGAAGTCATAATTATGAAGTCAGGATCTGATATTTATTATAGCAGCTAAGTTCAACCTCAATTTGTAGTTATCTACTACGTATGAATAAAGAAAATTCCAAGCTAAAACTCATAAAGAATCATAAAGCTAGAACGTTTTCTTTTTTTTTTTTGAGGGGGGGGAGATGGACTGAGTCCTTGACTCTTTATCCCTTCATCTGATTGAAGTAAATGTGTGGATGGGGTGTTATTGAGCTAAAAGCGCTAGTCATGGCTGGGTTAATAACGGCAATAGCCGAGCCTCAGTTAAAACTTCATTGGCTACAGGATTGCCATCCATTACCCTCCCTGGGTACCAATTTTAGTCGTCTCGTATGACATGCATGGGCTACATTGGGACTGGTATGTAAGTAAAGCCAGCTCTAAAAATTAAGACGATCCCCCAGACCACTTCCTACGAGCGGCCGAAAGATCGTCCAACTCAGCGTTGGTTCCACTCAGTGACGGGCCCCACCATTGAGAAAAACAGCTCATATTCTAGGGAAAGCCATCCACCGACCAGGCCCCTCCCAGGCCCCTCACGGGCCGCGCTGGAGAACACCCTCCCCAGAGACTAAAAATGCTCTCTCACGGCAAACCCCACGAAAGCTAAGCCCCCCCACACACACTCACTGGGAGCAAAATTTCGGAAGAAACCTAAGAAAACGAAACTCTGCGTCCCATTTTAGTCGCCTCTTAATACATGCATGGGCTACAATGGAGATTTTTAAGTGAAGCCCTCTCTAAAAATTAAGACGATCCCTGGACAACTCCCTACGAGTGGCCGAAAGATCGTCCAACTCAGCGTTGGTTCCATTCAGTGACAGCCCCCCTACCCACCTGCGAAGAACCATTCATATTCCAGGGGAAAACCATCCACCTACAAATTCTCTCAAGGGCCACGCCAGAGAACACCTTTCCCAGAGACTCAAAATGTTTTCTTAGGGCAAACCTCAAGAAATCTAAGCCCCCCCCCCCCTTCACCAGGAGCAAATTTCCGGAAGAAACCTAAAAGAGCGAAACTCTGTGTCCCAGTTTAGTAACCCATGCATGTCGCACAGCGGCGATTTTTAAGTAAAGCCCTACTTAAAAATTAGAACGATCCCTAGACCACTCCATAGTGGCCAAAAGACCGTCCAACTCAGCGTTGGCTCCACTCAGTGACGAGGTCCCCACCACCGAGCAGAACCGCTCATATTCCAGGGAAAAGCATCCACCGACAAAGCCCCTCACCGGACCATGCCGGCGAATACTTTCCCCGGAGACTCAAGATGCTCCCTCCAGGCAAAAACCTTAATAGAGCGAAACTCAAACTCTGCGCCTATTTTAGTCGCCTCTTACTACATGCATGGGTTACAGCGGCGCTATTCTTAGCCCGGTTTAAAGCTAGATATATTAAGAAAACAAATATATCAAATTCTTGTATTAGGATTTTTCATGGGTTATGAAAATCTAGATTATAATTGTAGCAGAATTGAAAAGTAAGCGATTCAATTCTTAGTAGTAGGGTTTATTTTATTGTTTTCAGATTTTATTTATAAGTTTAATTTAAATGTGTTTCGTATCAAAGTATGAATATTTATAGACTGCGTGAACAGTAAACACCATTATATCATGCAAAATGCACTTTCGCTAAGTGATATACTTATGCCTAAAATGGAAACCATTCATTATACTGATTATAACTAGTAAATTAAAAAGAAACCATGTATTCATTTCAGAATTTGTTACTTTAAAAACACTTATTTTATGTAATTGACTTTTTTCTTTTTTATTCCACGTATAACAAATCATAAAATGCAGTTGAAGGCACATGACAGCACGGAATATACGTGATCAGCATAACCAAGTTGTATTTCTCAGCTTTTAATGAAAGAACTCTTCTTGGACTATAACTTGATAGCGGATAAACAAAAAAAAAGTGTTTACATTAAAACTTACATCTCTACAGGAAGGAAAAAGTTGACGTATGACTTCAAACTCTTTCCCTCCACCTGCTGAGATGTGTTTTTACTACGGTTGGAACAAAGCACTAAGCATAATTGTGTTTACATCATTTCTGAGTTGTGTAACGTGCCAAGAATGTCAAATGAGAATGCGCTACTTAAAGAAAACAGGCACGAGACATATCAGGGTTAGATTAGTAGCTGATTAGAGGCGATGTTTTGAGTATACAATTTTGACATCTTTTAGACAATAGGATTAATAGTTTAGAAAATTAGGAGAAAAATTCCTATGTTTAGGCACACAAGGTATACCACCATATTGAGACACCCTGCTCAATATTGTGGCGTTTAACGAAGTGCTGTAAAATAAAAGGATAAATACCCTTGGAGGGTAATGGATGGCAAAGTTGTAGCCAATGAAGTTCCAACTGAGGCTCGGCCATTGCTGCTACCCTCCTACCATGATCAGAGCTTTAATAGCTCCATAACACCTTATCCCTACACTGCTCTTTACAGATACAGACGGGGAAGATGAAAAAATAAAATAAAACAGAGACCAAATGATTGAAATTGGAATCAATCGACCGTGAGATGCAGTGATTGATTCATTCAATCCTTGGACGGTAATGGGTGGCAATTCTGTAGCTAATAAAGCTATTGCTGTTAACCTCCTGCCATGATCAGAGCTTTAATTACTCAATAACACCTTATCCCTACACTGTGCTCTACAGATAACGGGGAGGATGAAAAGCATTCTTGCTTCGCCCCTTTAAGCCAGTCCTTATAAGGACTATAAATAAAACAGAGCTAGGAAAATATTCCAAAACACATGTGCACCACAAGATAAAATAAATCTAAACAGTTTAAATGGGGCAGTAAGAGATGCTCTCAAAGCTCATAGAGAGTATGGGATGAAAAGTTATCCTCCATTTCATCTACTGATCACTTCATATGGGGACTACTGAAAAATATCAAAAACAAAGACAGATCCCTTCCCCCAATATTCTCTGACCAGGGTCTTGCTCACACAGATGTAGACAAAGCAGAAGTTATAGCATACAACTTAGAGGAGCAATGCAGGCCTTCGTATGGAAACCTTGACTTGGACCACATATGTAAGATTCACAGCAAGGTCAGACACTCAACTCAAACTTCCTATCACCAGCACTGACCATATTGCACCAACATCACCTGCTGAGATATATGACATTATTAAAAAAATTAAAGAACAAAAAAGCTCCTAGGCCAGACGGCATTACTAATCGGGTGATTACACGTCTGCCCCGAAAAGCAGTAGTGCACCTGACCAGTATAATAAATGCAATTTTAAGATTTCACTATTTTCCTTCCACCTGGAAACTGTCTGATGTAATTCCTATACATAAGCCAGGAAAAGACCCACACCTACCGCAAAATTATCGTCCAATCAGTCTCATCTCAAATCTGGGTAAGGTTGCAGAGAAGGTCATCCTCTCATGACTCCAAACCTCAGTAAATGACCTAAACATCCTCCCTAAACATCCTCAGTTTGGTTTTAGGCAACACCATAGTACTACCCAGCAAATCCACAGAATTGTCGAATACATCACCAACAGCTACAACTGGCGCCAGTGCACAGGCTCTGTTTTCCTAGACTTATCCAAAGCATTTGACAAAATCTGGCATTTTGGATTCCTGCACAAACTTATCTCAGCTTCACTAAAAATGGTTCATTTAATCCACTCATATCTTCAGAATAGATCAATGCACGTAAAAATCAACCGTTCTACATCCTCCCACCGCCACATCTTTGCTGGAGTGCCGCAGGGATCTCTACTGGCTCCATTGCTGTTCTCTATATACATGTCAGACATCCCGCACAATCCGATGACTTCCATTTTGGCCCTGTATGCGGACAATACGGCAATACTAACCAGATCTCTCAGACCCCATTTCATTACCAGAAAGCTTCAAGAAAACATTCTAAAGCTGGACGGTTTGTTCTCTAAGTGGAGATTGGAAGTCAACCCCCAGAAAAGCTCAGCCGTTCTTTTCTCAAAAAGGTCAATGTCTCCTGTAGGAGATGTGTTACTATTTCAATACTAAAATTCCCTGGCAGACAGGAACAAATTACCTGGGTGTAATTCTCGACAAAAAGCTATCTTTCAATCAGCACACCAAGTCGGCGTGCACAAAGGCATCTAAAGCCATAGCTCATATCTATCCGCTAATTAATAGAAATAGCAAGCTCAGCAACAGAATCAAATTGCAACTATACCAGGTGACGATTCGTCCTATAATCACCTATGCCTCTCCGGCCTGGAGCCACACCTCTAATGCTAACATCATCAAAATACAGCGAGTGCAGAACAAGTGCCTGAGAATGATTTTGAACGCCCCGTGGTATGTTAGAAACAATCAACTCCACAGAGATACAAATATTCCCTATATTTTCTCTTTTCTACAATCTTTAACAACCAAGTTTTTCCTCAAGACGCCCACACATCCCAACGATTTGATTCAGCAAGTTGCAGCATACGATCCAACGGACATTGAAATATAGAAGACCAAAAGCTATATTAGCATCCCATAGCGATGCATAATATCCATGCCCATTCAGAGCGAGCAAACTGCTCATACATTTTACCCTCACTGTAACCACAACAGATAGCGGGGAATATGAAAAGCATCTTGCTTCACCCCTAAAGACATAAATGTCAATTGTCAATTGTCAAGATCAAAATTCGAACATGAGGAAGAAGGAAATCGACCGTTAGATGCGGTGTTTATTACTACGCTTGGATGGCAATGCTGTAGCCAGTGAAGTTCTAACTGAGTCGCGGCTATTGCAGTTACCCTTCTGCCATGATCAGAGCTTTAATAGCTCAATAACACATTATCCCTACACTGTCCTCTACAGATAACGGGGAAATGAAAAGCATTATTGCTTCGCCCCTTTAAGCCTGTCCTTATAAGGACTATAAGATCAAAATTTCCCATGTAGTTGCCGGGATAAGAATAGCACCAATGCAAATCCAAGCATGTCGTAAGAGGCGACTAATTGGACGCTGAGATTCGAGAGTTTGGGTTCGCTTTCTTAAGGTGTTTGCCTTAAGGGAGCAATTTGAGTCTCCGGGACGTGGTTTCCGGCACGGCCCGGTGAGGGGCTTTGTCGGTGAATGCTTTTCTTCGAAATTGGAGCGGTTCTGCTCGGTGGTGGTGGTGGTGGTGGTGGGTGGACGGCCATCATTGAGTGGAGCCAACGCTGAGATGGACGGTCTTTCGGCCACTATTGAGTGGCCTAGGGATCGTCTTAATTTTTAGAGATTGGCTTTACTTAAGTATTACCAATGTAGCTAATGATTGTCGTACGAGGCGACTAAAATTGGTACCCAGGGAGGGTAATGGATGGCAGTGCTGTAGCCAATGAAGTTCTAACTGAGGCTTGGCTATTGCTGTTATCCTCTTGCCATGATCAGAGCTTTATAGCTCAATAACACCTTATCCTTACACTGTCCTCTACAGATAACGGGGAAGATGAAAAGCAGTCTTGCTTCGCCCCTTTAAGCCAGTCCTTATAAAGACTGTAAGATCAAAGTCAAAATGAGGTGAGACGAGAGTCGACCCTGCGATGCGGTGATTAATACCCTTGGAGGGTGATGGATGGCAATTCTGTAGCCAATGAAGTTCTAACTTAGGCTCGGCGATTGCTGTTACCCTCCTGCAATGATCAGAGCTTTCAAGATCAAAATGAAGACGCTCCTCAAATGGCGGAAAAAATTAAATCTAGTATTCTCTGACTATACTCATTCAGATCAAGGAGAGACGCACGCGAGCAAAACTCTCGCCTCAGAGTCAGCAAACGAAAATGGCATGGATGCCCCCAACATAGATTCCTCTGCCTCCACCAATGAAAAGGTGCCTCCAGTCATTCTTAGGGAAAGGCAGAGATGGACAGCCTTAAGAACCACCGTCGCCAACCTGCAGATAAATTACTCCAATGCCATGAACACAGAGGAGGGCATCAAAATTCAGCCCGCTACCGTGACTGACTATAGAAATTTAACAAAGGAGTTGGATGTAAGAGGTACACAATACCATACCTTCACACTTACCTCGGAGAAAAATTTAAAAGTGGTATTCCGAGGAGTATCAGAAGACATTGAAACAGCTGAAATAGCTGCTGACCTCAACATGCAAGATCTGCCTCCCATAAAGGTCAGCAGAATGTACAGATCAAACAAGACCCCTATGCCTCTGGTATTGGTGGAAATACACAATATCTATAAAAATATTTATAACTTGAAGACAATCTGTGGGCTTAAGGTCTCACCGGAGCCACTTAGGAAGAGGGCCTCTCTGGGCAGTGCCATAGATGCCAAAAATTTGGTCATGCCCACAAGTTGTGCAAAGGTCAATACAGATGTTTAAAATGTGGTGACACCTACGTCACACATACCTGCTCCAAGCCAAAAACCTAAAAAACAGGCAATCTACCTCATCAAAAAACAATCTACCTCATCAAAAAATACCTCATCAAAAAACAATCTACCTCATCAGACTCCTATTAGTTTGAACAAGACGCCAGGTGTTCACCAACCATCAACTGAGCTCCCCAAGAAAATAAATCTTCCACACCAAACAAGAACATATGCTGACGTGGCCCGCCCCAAAAATGCAGTCCATGACCAGAATATGCCAAATCCACATTCAAATATAACAGCCATCATCACCTCTTCTCTTGTAAATATGTTACAGGATTTCAGTAACGCAAATCTATCACTAAGCACTACAAAAAGTTTCTTGTAGCAAACACAGTCCATTTTATCTGCACTCTTCAATGCATAGGAAAATATTCACCCCAGATTCTCTAATGATTATTGCATGGAATGCCAACGGCCTTAAAAATAAAATATTAGAAGTGCAGGAATTCAATGACAGATATAATCTGAATATATTATTAATTAATGAAACTCACCTGAGACCTACTGACAATCCTAATTCAAAGGATATCAACTTTACAGGCTGGATTATAGAGGTGGTGGTGGTACAGCCATCCTCATCAAAAATCACATCAACCATCATGCTGTAGCCATTCATACAACCACTAATCTCGAAGTCACAGGTATCAATGTCATGACAAACTCTGTCGGAAACATAAATGCTGCTTATAACCCACCATTGCTGACCACAGATCTGGATGCTATCCTCGGAATTAAACTACCGGTGATTATCGCCGGAGATTTAAACACAAAACATCACGCCTGGAGCAGTAGGTCTATAAATAGGAATGGCCGCATCCTCTTTAACTATACAAGCTCAAATTGCGCAGCTGTGGCTGGTCCCTCAGTGCCAACTCACCACAGTCCGACTGGCTCATTCCACGTCTTGGATATAGCTGTCCTTCAGAATGTCAAACTACAGTGCACCCTGAACTCATTGAATGAATTATAATTCATTCATGATAATTATCATCAGACCACAATCCTATTCTGCTCCATCTGGGTTATCAGAGGGGACTTCCCCCTTCGTCTCACACCTTCATTCCCTGGGAAAAACTATCCAAAATGCTTCCAAACTACATTGATCCCGTCCCTCATATTAATTCCAAGGAAGAAATTGATTCTGCAGTCAATAAACTTATTGATCAAATCAACACAGCCATAACATCTATCACCTCAAATTCAATTGCTTTCAAGCCTAAACGACTACCAGATGACATAATGAACTTAATCAGGGAAACAAAATAAAGCAAGAAAAAGATACCATAACACCAGAGCACCCCGAGACAAAAAATATCTTAACAAAATGAACAGTGCAGTGAGAGATGCACTTAAAGGCCACAGAAACAAACTATGGGGATTAGCTTCCATATCACCTGGCGATCAAACCGTCTGGAAGTTACTGAGAAACATCAAAAACAAAAACAAATCTCTTCCTCCTCTCAAATCTAACCTGAACATTGTTTATACAGAAAAAGCCGAAACTATAGCTAAAAATTTAGAAAAAGAGTGTAGCCCTTCTTATGATAATCTAAATTTCAATCATATTTACAAAGTACATCGCCACGTCAGACAAGTGTTAAAACGGCCTGATACCTGTACTAACCAACTCACACTTACTTCTCCAGCTGAAATTTATGACATTATAAAGAACTTAAAGAATAAAAAAAGCTCCAGGGCCTGACGGCATATCCAACAAAGTTATTAAACTGCTACCCCGAAAGGCCATCGTACATCTTACAACAATAATAAATGCTATGTTCAGGTTTAAGTACTTTCCCTCTGCATGGAAGTTGGCAGACGTAGTTCCTATATACAAGCCTGACAAGGATCCTCAGCAGCCTCAAAGTTATCGTCCCATAAGTCTGATATCTAATCTGGGCAAAATAGCAGAAAAAGCTATCCTTTCCAGAATTCAACTTGCAGTAAAAAATTAAACATTCTTCCTTCAGAACAGTTTGGTTTTCACCAGTTTCACAGTACCACCCAACAAATTCACACACTAATCGAATTCATTTCCACAAGTTACAATTGGCACCAAAAAACCGGAGCAGTTTTTCTTGACTTAAAAAAGCCGTTCGACAAATTATAGAACTTTGGACTACTATACAAGTTGATTTTAGCTGGCATTCCATTAGATCTAGTCCAAATTATAAAGTCATTTCTTAGTGACAGACTAATGCAAGTCAAACTAAATGATATATTATCTACTCAGCGACGCATCTTGGCAGGAGTTCCTCAAGGGTCCCTACTGGCACCGATACTTTTCACGATTTACATGGCGGACATTCCGCACAATCCAATGTCATCTATCATTTTCCTATACGCAGACGACACAGTTACACTAACCAGATCTATTAAACCGCACCTTGTCACCAAGAAACTGCAAGACAAACTGCAGAGATTAGAGCACTAGTTCTCGGAATGGAGATTGCATGTAAACGCTCAGAAGAGTATCGCCATGCTCTTCACTAAAAACTCAATATCTCCCAAAGATGACATCTTCCTATTCAATATCAAGATTCCCTGGAAAGCAGAAACCAAATATCTGGTGTACTGCTGGACAGAAAACTAACCTTCAGTCCACATATAAAAGCCTCATGTACAAAAGCATCAAAACAGCTTTACCCTCTTATCAATAGGAATAGCAAGCTGAATACCAAAATAAAACTGCTCCTTTATCAGTTGATGATTCGACCCATTATTACTTATGCATCTCCAGCCTGGAGCCACACCTCAAGTACAAATATCTTCAAACTACAGAGAGTGCAAAACAAATGTCTCCGCATGATCTTAAACGCACCATGGTATATCAGAAATGTCCAACTCCACCGGAATACAAATATCCCCTACATCTACTCTTTCCTGCAGTCTTCAGCAGTAAAGTTCTTCTCAGCATCCTCTTCACATCCAAATGAATTAGTGCAACAAGCAGCAAATTATGATGAAACAGACTTCTCCAAATATAGGAGACCCAAGGTCATCCTACTTCCAAATGAAGATCTTTAAATCGTACCCACTCAGGCAGAGCACTTAGCTCATAAACGTTTCCTTACACAGCAACCTTATCAGATAGCAGGGATTATAAAAGCATTTTGCTTCACCCTTATAGTCAGCAACGTCTTGCGTCTTGCGTTATTTTTTGTGTTGATGTGCTTTTGCCAAAAGTGGTCACTTTTTTAAGAGAGCATTTTGAGTCGCCGTGAAGGCTTTGTAGGTGGATGCATTTCCCTGGAATATGAGCGGTTCTTCTCAGTGGTAGGGTGAGCCTGTCAATGAGTGGAGCCCACGCTGCTTTGGACGGTCATTCGTAGAGAGTGGTCCGGGGGATTGCCAAATTTTTAGAGAGGCCTTTACGTAAATAGTGTCACTCGTTAGTCGCAGTTTTTTTTTTTTTTTTGCATGTTTCTGAGTGGGACAACCGCTGAGCTCATATCTGTGGTAAAGGTGAACCTTGCAGTGATATATATATATATATATATTGATGTGAAGTCATTAGCCTCCATATACCAGTAGCTCAGTTGTGAAGTTACTTCACTCAAAAAATTGTTTGAGTGAACTGGGATAAAGGATTACACCAAGAAAATAATTTCTTGTCATCTTTAATTTATAACTTAAAAGGCATGTTCATGTCTACAAATACTAGTACTGGATCAAATATGAAAGGTGAAGCAAATAATTAGAAACCAAGATAAATCGTTAAAATAAATTTATTATTTAACAATAATGTTAATTGCTAGTGACATCTTAATTACCGAAGAGTAATGAAGACGACAATGCACTTTAACTACCTTATGATAAACCGTCTGTGTTAAGTGTAAGGTGGATTGTTCTAGTCACCAATAATTTCCACTTCTCAACTTTCATGCGTAATTTAATAGGGTTAAACCCGCTATAAGTCAAATTAAACTGAGGAAAGGGTAGACTGCTGTTGCGTGACATAGTTTTAGGACTATATATATCACTTAATTCTACGTATTTCAGCGGTTCATGCAAGTAACTGGCATTTAAATGTTATTAATGATTGTGTGCGTTTATTGGTCGCATTGAAGCTACCACGGAACCATACCTTTCTTCTGATGAAGATGTGTTACATCCCAGCCTCCATTTTGCCTTGTCCTTATTAAACAAACTAAGCTGTTTGCTTTTGGCGTTAATTATATTCTTCAAGGAAGTAATTAAAGCCAAGCCTTGCTACCGTATATCTCGCTGTGTCGTCCATCTGGTTTATTCTAGTACCTTACGTATCATTATAAAGAAAATTGAGATAAACCTCTTCGATATTTGGTTACTTCTGAACACTGTTTATTGATTCCCCACATTACTCACTAGAGAAACCAGGCAGGGTTTCTAGAGCGATTTCGTAAATCCAAAAGAATCCAAAAAGTCTATTTTGTTTTATTTTTATTTTTCAGTTTAAAATAAACTAAATTCTCAAGTGTACTGTTGAAAGGAGTCTACAAATTTCTGGAGGAGTAATTTCACTAGAAGGAGCAGAACGCTTGGAGGGACTAGTGAGCATCTTGAGGAAGGAACAAATTGCTATAATTAAACTAAATGTTGAAACACTGATGAGTTTCAACATTTAGTTTATATTTCAGTATAAACTAAATGTTGCGATGATCCCATGGTAACAAGGTGCAACTTGCGTGTACGGAACATGGAAGCATTATAACATATCCGTTAGACAAACGAAAGATGGTTATTATAGAGATTTTGTAAAATGTCCGTTCGTGCTTTCTTAGATCACCATTCCCCTGCCTCCAACATTTATTCAAAAGCTGCCGTTTGCATAAATATCTATTTTTTAAATCAAAGGAAAACCGAATGTTTTAGGAACTGGATTCATTTTGGCTGAGTCAACTCGATACACTGCTTCGAACCAGCGCATACAAGAGCAACTCGTAGAAAAAAAAAAAGAAAAAAGTTTTAACTTCGTATTATTCCAAAAATGCGATTTTTTTCTCATTTTTATAATGATCACACTATTATTAAATTATTACTACTAAGTATTATTAAGTGATTTTAATAAAAAATAAAGTTTTCATAATGAAAAAGTTTTCAATTTTCAATTTGAATAAATTTTCTGCTTAAGGTACAATTTAAAGCAACATTTTCTTTCTAATTAAATATTTTATAAATACACCATAATAAGATAATATTTGATATATTACAAATAAAAACTGGCAATTTTTTCATTGTTATTATTTTTTTTTATTTATTTTGACCCTGTGTGTGGTGGCCGCGAGATATGAAAGCGCCGGGCTGTAGCCTATGCATGTCGTAAGAGGTGACTAAAATGGGACGTAGAGTTTCGCTCGCTTAGGTTTCTTCTTGAATTTTGCTCCTGGTGAGGGGAGCTTAGATTTCGGAGGGGGGGGGGTTTCCCTGAGAGAGCAACTTGAGTCTCTGGGGAGGGGTATTCTCCAGCGTGGCCTTGTCGGTGGATGCTATTCCCTGGAATATGCTATTCCCTGTTCTACTCAGCGGTGGGGCGGCCCGTCACTGAGGGGAACCAACGCTGAGTTGGACGGTCTTTCGGCCACTCGTAGGGAGTGGTCCGGGGGGTCGTCTTAATTTTTAGAGTGGGCTTTACTTACATACCAGCCCCAATGTAGCCCATGCATGTCGTACGAGGCGACTAAAATGGGTACCCAGGGAGGGTAATGGATGGCAATCCTGTAGCCAATGAAGTTTTAACTGAGGCTCGTCACTAATGTTACCCTCCTGATCAGAGCTTATAGCCCTATATTACCCTATCTATACATTTTCTTTACAGATAATGGGAAATATGAAAAGCATTTTTGCTTCACCATCTAGCCAAAAAAATTAATTTAAAAAAATTTTTTTATTTTGTTATTGTAGTTAACAATAACAATAGGATGAATTCTTAGGTGAAGCTTGCCGAATGCGATAAAGGTTTTCTGTTAGTAGATTTGGATGGATTAATATTATCTTAAGAGAGGAACTAATTATATTTATTGAACGTTTCGTCATAGAGATAAGAAACTTCAGGTGAGTAATAGCTTCAAGAAGGCTCAAGATTTTTAATGATGCTGTCTAGTTTTGGAATCAATGTTTCTTCATTGCATAAGCTGATTGTTATCCAATAATCTGCGACGGGGAAAATCTATAAAAAAATAATATAAAAGAAAAAAACCTAATCTGTGATCTCGAAGTTAATTGAAGTTTTGATCAGCGCCATCCAGTGATACAAAAATGGCTTACCAGAAGCCTGAAATATATACAGCAGTTATGTAAGAGGTCATATTCCCGCCCAGAGGCTATATCCCCCCCAACGATCGCTAAGTAACATAAAATAGAAATCTTTCTCGGTCATCACAGCACATAAATAATCTCAAGTGTTGTTTTGAGTTCTGTTGATATATAATCCTAAACTTAAAAGTGGCAAACAATTGAAGCTGTATTTATAATATCAAGCATTCAATAACTGTCACAGAATTACATGAGTAGCGTCTCGTGTTACCTTCTGAAGGATACATGAATGAATGCAATGGAATCGACTTGACATTAGCTAGCAGCTCAGCATGAAGAAGTGCGTTACTGAATAAAGAGATACTTTATGAAGGACTTTCTCTTCCAAAGCCATCTCGTGAAAAATATAAAGAGATATTAGATTAGAAGGAAACGCCATACCATTCATACAAATACTAAGAACTATTCTTATTCCTTTATCAGTACGTTAGTGTAATGTACTGAAAACAGTACATTACACTAACTTAAAAAAAAGAATTAAGATTAATATTTTAATAAAAACCTGTATTTAAGAAATCAGTAATATTTTGATTAGAATATGTAAATCAAGTATCATCTAAATCCAGTAACTCCTTCTAATCAATATAACAATTCTTTCTTAAAGACGTTAAAATTTCATTTCATTGGTTTAGTGTTCAGTTTAAACTAATTTATTTGTTTAATATTTTCTGATATAATAATTTTAACATGTCGTACGTAAATATCTAATGTAAAATTGTTTTGATGTTTTATGTAAATACGTAACAATGGAGAAAAAAGTTGTATAGCGAATGCCGTTTATGTATAATACTGTAAATTCTATTATCTGGGACCTGGAAAAGAAACAGTGATGGCACACTACCAACAAAACCCTGAAACGTAGACTGCGAAAACTTTTATGAAGAAGATGAACATATAAACAATACATAGATAAAGAAACACAAAGATAAATAATATATTCCTGACAGATAGTTAAAAAAATAAAAGAAAGCTAAAGCAACTCTCTCTTGAATGATAACGCTAGAAAAATAACTGAATTACTCTAAGAGAGCAGAACTGGTAATGTGTAATGGTACAGGTAAATATATTATACAAGTAATAAATATTATATCAAAGGTTGCTGGCAAAGTCGCTATAGAAAGGTGCGATCACAAGAATATTGAACCGTGGGAGGAAAAAAAGTTAAATTCTGTTTGAATCTATGATAGTAAACCAGTAAGAAACATTCAGTGAATCTATTTTGTACTTGTTTTCTTATATGATTGGCAGAAAACGAAGGAATATAGTGGATTGTTTGGTGAAAACACCCATGAAAGTACCTATAAAAAAAGTTATAATGAAAAACTAAAGCAGAGAGTCTGTGAAAAGTGGCTGTAAGAAGTTTGTGAAAGAGAAATCGCAAAGAGGATGTTAGGCAGCTTGTCCTTTTCTGCATACAATCAAGAATTCCTAAGGAAATTTCGGTTGAACCGTTCCAAGAATCAGAAAAATAATCGGAAGCATTCAGAATTTATAAGTTAGGGATTAAGCAGGATAGAAATAGTACCAACACACACACACACACGCACGCACGCAATATCAGTAAAGCAGAAATCAATAGCCATAGTAACCACACTCATATAATGTAATTAAAATACTGATATTTAATAATTCAATTCAAATTTATATGAAATAAATAAATAGAATTTCAAAATGTTTAGCCAAATGTCTACATAAGGGATGAACACACCTTTGTTAGATCAACCAATGGAAGATCTGCCGAGGGGCTAACCGTCGCTCTCTATACAACAGAGTTCGTGTTTGAATTCCACTGTGTGCATGGATGTTTGTGACTGGCTTCAGATGGAGAATTCATTGCCTAAGACCATCATCCTGTTTATTAGGATTTTGAGTGGTTTAAAAAAATCATCTATTTTTTTTTTAGAGGTGGATTATTCTTGTTATTCCAAGTGCTTGCTTGGAATTACTAAGAAACAGTTAAGTAACTGAGACCATTGGAGGGGGGGCAAGGGTCCTTCCCCCCAAAAAAAAAAGAAAAAAAAGAAAAGGAAAAAATTTTCCAAAAATATTTTCCTAATTAAAATTATTATTATTTTTAAATTATGATGTGTCCTCTATTTCTACTACTTATGAATTAGCGATCACATAAGGTGGGAATACCCTATAGCATTCGAGAATCCTGGCCGCTGTGAACGCAAAGCGAATGAAGTAGTGCTTGGGAGCTACTTCGTTTGCCTGAGCTGGGCCAGAGGAGATCACGGGTATCATGTATTGGCGATCACTGAAGATGCTCAGTCATAGCTCGTATGCAATGCGTAGTGTGTATTCTCAAATCGTCTACTTAACTCCCCCCCCCCCAAGATTAAATCCTGAGTGAGGCACTCAGGAATGTGTGTGTGTATGTGTGTCGTTTATATACACATATGATACTTAACACTAAATAATACCTGAGCTATTTCAAATCAGGTTGAATTACCTTGTATTTTATTAGTTAGCTGTTGTTAATACCGTAAAATGCAAAATTCTCCAAATTCGATAGCGCTGTTTATTAACTTAGGAACTTTGGGACAATCGACGACAACAGCTGGTTTTATCTAATCATTAAATTTACCAAAGGATGTTGTAGATCTTTTATATCTGCGCTTTTGCAAGCAGAGCGAGTTTTTAATCTCAAGGGATGACTCCAGCTGCTCTTATCATGACAGTAGCCCAAGGGAAGCATCATGTGTACGTTCGGTTATCACTAAATCTTAGTGTGGAAATTTTAATTCCTGTTTGCTTTCTAGATCTCAAAGTTCAGCTTTCTTGTGACACACCAAGATATTTCTAACACTACGTTTAGGAAAAGATAATCCAATGCTGTTTATGTTATCAAAGTTTGTACAATTTTTATGATGGAAATATTTAAGTGCGTTCATTTTTTTCTTTTATTTACTTTATTTCCTTTCATTTTTAATATTCACTTCTAGTCACACACGCAAAAAGTTGCTGAACTGGCAACTCAGTTAATGCCGTTTTCAAAGTAATTAATTCTGAAATTCCCTTTACCGTATTCTGATTTCAGAAGGAATTGTTCTTAGCGCAATTTCTTATAAGAAAACACTGTTTAAATATTGTATGATGTAGTTGTTATATTTAAAACAAATACTTTATGCTTGTTTGTTTTTGCACTAAGAGAGAACATGGAAAGCACCTCGATTTGGATTCGTATTTTTAATTGATATTTCTTATTTCATTACTCAAATAATCGCATCTAAATCAGAAATAGCAATTAAAAATACGAATCCAAATCGAGGTGCTTTCCGTGTTCTATCTTAGTGCAAAAAAAAAAAAAAAGTTGACACTCACTATAAAATATGCCGTTCTACTGCATGCACGCTAACAGAAAAGCACGTGTAGAGTCTATGCCATTACATTTAGCTGTTGAAAGAAAATACGTTAATTATTGAGCATTATTTTCGTTCATACGGAGTTGGTCATTCAGGTGGATCGGTGTTTAACATTACGTTTATAATTACGCTGCAAGGTGGGAATACTGTGCACTCATGCTAGCCAATGTCTACGAAGATCCGTCCTTCCTCCATAATGTTCGGTTCTCGAACGAAGCGCATTTCCATCTAAGAGGTCACGTAAACAGACGAACCTGCAGATTTCTTGGTTTCTCGAGACCTTAATTTGTTCAAGAGAGTGGTTTAACCGTGATCTTGAATGAATAGCGAACGCTACATCCAGAATGTGTTGGTTCAGCTCAGTCAGGATTTGCATACGATGTGTCTTGCAAAAAAAAAAGAAAAAAGAAAAAAGTCTGTTGGTATTCCAACAGGACGGAGCAATCTGTCACACATCACATGGTTCTAAAGTCTATTCATCAGAAGATTTCCTCGAGAGGCTCATTTCGAGGTTCACAGAATTCCGGTACCCTTCATGATCTCCTTATCTCACATCACTTGATGCTTTCGTTTGGGGCATGTTGAAGGATGGGTATTCCACCAGGACCAGCCTTCAAACCTTGAATAACTAAGGGATAAAATTACACGATATGTCCAGCAGATGTCCCAACGCTTGTTCTCCAAGATGAGAGAGAACATTCGCATGAGCTACGAAACCTGACTTGAAAGAAAAAGTGCCCATTTTGAGCACGTAATCTACCGTCGTTAATGCTTTAGTCGACAAAGATTCCACCGATAGTTGTGGATGTATATATCATCATGTGTAAACATATTTTGTTGTACTTATTTATCCCCCCCCCCGCCATACTGTACTATGATTGGTCTAAACCCAGGAGACAATGAAATTCATTCACTCTCCATGTATAGGTTGTTTGTGTATAATTGAAACATAATTTAGCTTGTATTTTCTAATTTATTTATTTCTGGAGATATGCTATAAAGACCGCTAAATTATGCATAATCTTTATGCACTAATTTCTTTTAATTCACGTGTCCTCCATCTAGTTCAACTAATTCTTTGTCAAAACTACCTAAAGTCTCTGCTTCTATAACTTCTGATGGTGAAGGCCATTTCATTTATATCTGATCCATCGGTAAAAATAAATATTATATATTTGTTTTCTTCCTTTCTTTACTGACGATTCTTTAAGTTCTTTAGAAAGATTGGTTCGCGCAAGAGAATTCTGCTGTCAATCTTATATAGTCCTTGAAAACTTAAAGTACTTTAGACATGTTTATCAAAGCGATGGTTCTCTTAGAGAAAGGATCTCTCTTGAGAAGGACTGCAACTCGTAATGCAATATACTGGCAGCCCTTTTGAGGATTTAAATGATGCCGTATTAAGTAGACCAGCCAAATATCTGAAATTGTTGTTTCTAACAGTGCAGAGATGTTAGATTGAGTCAAGTTAAAAGGATTCTTGCCTAGCCAGTCTATATTAGTTTAATTTGCCAAGTTTCAACCCTCTAAAGACTGCAAACTCTCCCCCCCCCCTCTCTCTCTCTCTAGGAATGAGTACTTAAAAGAGAGAACATTAGGTGCATCATCAAACCATTGCAGCAGTGGTTTTAATTCGTTGCAAATAAAAAAAAAATCGGATGAAATATAATTTTTTGATGTAAAAGTGATTCGTAAAGAACTAATGCAGGATGCAAGAAAAATATTTATTGATTAAGATGAAAACCACCAGTGGTTATCTTCATAAGTTATTCACAAAGAATATCTCTTAGAATAATATTTGACGAGCAGTTGTTTGTTTATCCATGCATTGTGACTCCTCTGTTATTTCTGGAGGCATTTCATTTGTGTGCGAAAGAAACGCAACCTTGCTTAGACGAAAGAACGATATTAAGATAGCACACTCAGACATTCCATATTTATTATTCATATTTATATATTAATATTATTGGATTTTACTGCTATGTATGTATATTTAAAAAAAAAAACAGTTAAACTTTGCGTTTAGCTAATATCAGTAAATTTAACTTTTATAAAAATTTGGTGTATTTATTTTACTTCATTTTATGAAATAAATGAAAAAGATTAATAATTCTTTTTTTATTTTCAATAAATTTTATAATAACTGCTATAAAATATTAAAAATGATTTAACTTTCTTACCAAACAATAAGCGAGTTCCGCATTTTTAATTTTCGCTTTAGTTAGTGTCTGATTATTCACTTGTGATCATATTAAAACCGTGGACAAAATTATCATTATATGCCAAAATGCTAAATATTAAAATATGTAATTTTCTTTAAAAAAATGATAGAAAGAGAAAAATAGTATGACATATGTTATAACAGATTCGGCTTAAAAAATTACGAGTCGAAAGAAGTTCAGAAGCAATTTTCTGGTCATATTTCATTCATCATTATTTTAAAAAAAAAATTGAACTAAAGAATAATTGAAAATTCTCATTTTTATACCTTTAAGGATGAACTTTACTGAAGAAAGAAAGTAACAGTTATAGTCACTCTATTAATACATAACTGCAGTGTTCTCTTCTTAATAGTGATTATACAGTTTTACTAAGAACTTCACAAAATAGTGTTATTTAATATCGTTCATCGATTTGAAGTTGGTCCTTGATCAAAGTTGTCATTATTTCTGTCGTTTAAGTTCAATTATTAATAATGAAATAACGAAATTGCTTCTAGCAGTTAGAAATAATCATTTTGGTTGGACAGAGTATACAGTTACCTTTTATAAATGGCACTGATGCTGATAGAGTCTAGTCCAGTTTCGATGAGAGCTATGTCAAGTATCTGATATCGAAATAATTAGTAATATAAGTCGTATTTTATGTCCTTTTTATGTATACTCTTAAGCTGTATATGTGTGGGATTATATGTACGATATTTATAATATTTCCGTAACATAATTATGTGTAATATCGACAATAAGGTGGAGCTTTGCCAGATACGTAATCTCCAGTGTTATAAATATTCCAAGTTTTTGTATGTTTTCCTCCGTTGTTTAAATATTAGTTTCTTTTCTAGAAAATATTTTCGCGCCTAGATATTAAATATATTCATATACAGTTATTAGGATATAATGGGGAAAACTATCTTATATTACAATTATTACAATGTCGATCACATTATACATAAGATGCACATTTTATGGAATTTACCATAAGAATGAATGGAATGCATTCATTCTTATGGTAAATTCCTATGGGTTTCGTACATCACATTTATTAATATGACCTTTGCCATTATTTTACTGTATAGGAAGAAACCGAATTCCCAATAAGGTTTATATAAAACAAAATAAAATAAAATGAATAAAATAAAAGATAAACAAAATAAAATAAAATGAATAAAATAAAAGATAAACAAAATAAAATAAAATGAATAAAATAAAAGATATAAATCAAATAAAATAAGATAAAGTGGATAAAAATAAAATATAAATAAAATAAAATGAAATTATTATTATTATTTGACACCTCCAGGGAGTCCAAAGACTCATCGAGGGAGAGTGTGCCAACAGCATCGAACGATTGGTCCCCTTCCAACTACTAACCATGCTCAAACTTACTTAACTGAGCCATTAGTAGCAGAGGCTCTACCAATCGACCAACCTTTATATAAATATAATATTTGTCTTCAGGAAATCGCGATGTTTTGTCTTGCTTTTGGCTAAGCAATAAACAGTGCATAAGGGAAATAAACATTCAGGCATTTTTAAAGTTACATTGTACATGTTAAGGAACGTGAGTACGTTTCTGTGCCTCTAAATACAATATTTAATAGGAAATTATTTTAATTCTTGCTTAGCGATTACGTTTTTCCATTGAAGTGCTTTATTGGCATTTATTTCATAACCACACCATAAATTTATTGACATAATGACCAATGAAATAGAATGGCGTTATTTTATTTTATTTTATTTTTTTATTGTCGATAGTTTCGCAGACTAAATTAACAACAGTAAATGCAGAAAAAATGCACCGGTATATTAATTTAGACGAAGATAGCAAGCTTGTGTTGTGTATACTAAGGCGAAGAAGTGCAATGAATCTATTTGAAAATATACATTTAGAATTCTATCACACTATCTTGTAGAATTCCTCCGCTATATGTTGTGTATACTAAGGTGGAGAAGTGCAATGAATCTATACTAAGGTGGAGAAGTGCAATGATCTATTTGAAAATATACATTTAGAATTCTATCACACTATCTTGGAGAATTCCTCCGCTATATGTTGTGTATACTAAGGTGGAGAAGTGCAATGAAACAATTTGAAAAAATACATTTAGAATTCCATCACACTAACTTGTAGAATTCCTCCGCTATATACATAAGATATATTTATTTATCAGTGCACACATCACTATTAGGAAGCTAAACAGCTTCAAAACATTTTATTTTATACATTAGAAACGAAAAATAAAAGTTTAATAAAAAACATATAAATATATAATATATTTATTCAAATAGCTATATAAATATATTAATTCTCTATGTTTTCCTAAAAATTCAATTTTATATTAAAACACCATTTATTAATAATAATAACTGTTATATATTAAAGAAACGCATGTATATCATGTCATATAATATCATATAATATCATATAGACCCGTGTGGTGGCCAGAATAAGAATAGCCCCAATGTAGCTCATGCATGTCGTACGAGGCGACTAAAATGGGTATCCTGGGAGCGTAGTGGATGGCAATGCTGTAGCCGTTCACAGGTACCAATGAAGTTCTAACTGAGGCTCGGCTATTGCTGTTACCCTCCTGCCATGATCAGAGCTTTAATAGCTCAATAACACCTTATCCCTACACTGTCTTCTACAGATAACGAGGAAGATGAAAAGCATTCTTGCTTCGTCCCTTTAAGCCAATCCTTATAAGGATCATGTCATATCATAGTTTAGATATGATATGATATTATTGGGTGATTGAAATTGAAATATGATATAATTTGGGAGATTGAAATTATTTCAGTGAAGTCAATTGCTCTTGATCTTGATGTAATTGACTTTACTGAAATAATTTCAATTGTCGATTATACATTTCCTTATCGTGATTTTAAATTAGATAAAAATCAGTCCTATAAACTTAAGAACTCGGTAAGATTCGAAATCAATAATATTCTAATTAATTTTTCATAATTGAATTAATACTTACGATTATACTTATGTTCCGGTTTTATATAAAAAGTTAAATACCAACTTAGATAAATCATAAAAATCGATCTAATTGAAATGATGATTAGACAGGTGATCAACAAAGTACAGATTTCCAGGCCCGGCTGGGTATATCAAGGTCAAGTGCGCGAGACAGGATCCATATATCTGTTTTGTGTGTGTTTTTTTTTTTAAGAAAAAAATTCAACGTTAAAATGCTGACTATATGTCAACAAGACAAAGAAATATTCTCTGTCTTTATTCATCATATCCATAATAAATCGTAACAGGCGCAGGTGACTTGAACACATCACAAATTCAGTCCTTACAGTAGGTAGGTTGGCCATCCCTGATTAATAACAGGATGACAACGTAACCAGTAATAACAGATTTAGTGAATTTGCTTGAAAAAAGAAAATAATAATAAAAAAAGAAAAAGAAATTACCTGCAAAAGATAACTAATTTTTGTAAATTCATATGAAAGAAACGCCTATTTTTCTATTAATAAATGCTTTAGAAAACACATTAAACCGTATCTAGACAGTTTAGACGTTTATTATAGCATCCAAAAGCTCTAAGTTTATTTCTTTTGTTGTTACATTCTGAAAAGATGATAACAAATGACGTCTGTAAATTCATTTCGAAATAATGAATTTTTTTTTTTTTTTTCCCGTATACCTTTAGAATCACTTGACACCGATGTCATGTGTTTTCACCATTCCAATATCACCTCTATTCACCTGTCACCTCACACGCCACTGCTGAAGCGGATAACGTCTAAAACATGTCTATTAAAGTTGGGAAGATCCCGTAGATATTTTACGATGCGGTTCTTTTTTCGAAATCACATTTATAGAAATTCAAGGGTTCGAAAGTAAATTAATGAGATGTTAAGGTCTAAGAAAAAGAATAACATGTATGAAGTGGAGGGTAGAGACGGATTGGTTATCGTAAGGTGACTTCGTTATCTTTTTTTTTAAATTATTGGCCACAAGGGTTATTTCCGTCACATTTAAGAGAAACATTAACGTTAATCATGCTATGGAAACACTTACCAACAAGTAATGATACATTCCCATTACGATGTTAAACGAGCAGCTGAGTTAGCTCCGTACAACATCCAGAAATGCAGGCGTTTTCACCTATTTGCGGACGCTAACCGATATCTGTGCATCTTTTCTCCACAGCTACCGATTTAACAATGTTCCCGAGAAAACCGTGTGTGTGTGCGCGCACACTGACACACACGCAAGCACACACACACACACACACACACATACATATACAAACATTCACGGCCGCTCACTAGCGCAACTCCACTACCAAATACTACGTAAGCAAGGCATGGTAGACACGTGTGCGCGGCTAGGATATGATAACCGGCCTCGCGCAAGAGCGATCTCGAATGAAACACAGATGTCTTTGTGTGCTCGTAGAGGTAGGCGCATGAAACCAGAAGTGTCCTGCGTTGGGATTGGTGTGGTCAGGTATTATCCAGATGTTTATGAAAGAGTTAAAAATTCTCGAATTGTTGAAAGAAATCGCCGTATTAATGTCTGTCTATCTTGAAAGAGTTTTAATGTGCCACGCAGGTTGTGTGGTTTTTTAGAGTTTTATCCTAATTCTACATAAACTTTAATTATTAAAGTTTAAAAAAGTTAAAATTAACTGACAACTCTTCTAAGAGTTACAAAAACATTGCTATTATCTTCAAAACAATTAATAAAAAATAAGAGTTTGAAATTAAATGTTAAAATCAGAGAATATTAGGAAAATTTTAAGATGAATTTAAAAATTTTTAAAGTATTAAATAAGCTTAATAAAATAAATACTCGAGTAAAAGGTATTTTGAGGAAATCGATGCAACTAATTATTATTTTTATTTTTTTGGCTAGATGGGTGAAGCAAGAATGCTTTTCATATTCTACATTATCTCTGGAAGAAAATGTATGGATAAAGTGTTATTGAGCTTATAGCTCAATAACACCCTACAAATAATTAATCCTTATCCTTATAAGGACTGGCTTAAAGGGGCGAAGCAAGAATGCTTTTCATCTTCCCCGTTATCTGTAGAGGACAGTGTAGGGATAAGGTGTTATTGAGCTATTAAAGCTCTGATCATGGCAGGAGAGTAACAGCAATAGCTGAGCCTCAATTAGAACTTCATTGGCTACAGCATTGCCATCCATTATCCTCCAAGAGTATTATTAATCACCGCATCTGACGGTCGATTAACCACTTCAACCGCAGCCTTAAAACCTATACAGATTAATTGGATGAATAAAAATATATAGTGTGTGAAATCTACTGATGAAAAATTTACAAAATATCTTTTAAAATTTCTTTTTATCATATTAATCTAAAAATAAATAAAAATTGCTATAAGAATTTAAATGAATTAAAATATTTTGTTTAAATATAATGCAAAACAGTGTCCATCTTTTTAAGAATGAAATGGAAAAATCGAATTGCTCAAAGTGCAACGGTATGCATAGATGGAGAAATGCGTTTTCACTCAAGTTCTATGCAGTGCATGAATATAATTGATGAGACAAAGCTATCGAACTGCGCATGATAACTGAAGCCACAGATATATATCGAAGAACAAGCAATAATATGGATATTGTTCGAAAGAAATAAGACGCCAGACGTTGTTAGAAATCGAGTTACCGGCCTAGAGATATATATGCAAGACAAATAGCAGTCTGTCTGAACTAAGATCAGACTCCTAAGGGTTAACATAATTTTATCTTTTGCCACATCGGTCAAAGATGATATATAAAAATGAAATTAATAATGGAAAAGAATACTTCTATTTTTTTTTGTCCTCTCATATATGAAATTCTTAAGAATATATATATATATATATATATATATATATATATATATATATATATATATATATATATATATATATATATATATATATATATATATATATATATATATATATATATATATATATATATATATATATATTCTTTTATATATATAGATTGCGTCTTTAAGTAGTAGATTGCGTCGCTCAGTGTGAACTTGAGGCCTGAAGTGGCTTCAAATAGTTCTCAAGTTTGGTTTCCGGATTATTAAAAAAAAAACCCTAACTCACTAAGTACTAATGTATTTGGGTTTTTCATGACCTATCGTTGGTAGGAATTACAGAAGGAAAAAAAAACATACATGGTAAACCCTATTACAGTGTGTGATTGGATTCCTGTCCAAGACGCGAGGAACCTTTATCTGGTCTCTTTCGACGAAAGGTGAGTGAGCGTGTCTCGTACGGAGGTAGCCAGTTTTTTCACCAGGAAACTCTGATTTTTCGTCCCCAGAACAGGCAAACCAGCCACGTGAACACACGCATGTACAGACATAGGACACACTGGTAGACATACGGCTAACTACCTTATTCTCGAAGCAGTTTCAAATCGTAATACTAAGTAACAGGCCACTAGGCCTAATATACGGGAAAGGAGGAGGAATATAAATATATGAAAAAATATATATATAATGATCCCATAGGCGAAAGGTTGAAAAATCTAGAAGTACATCAGTGCATTGTGTGGGCTGAGGATAGAGAAAGAAGTAGTTGCCCAACAGGAAGTGGCGAATGAGAGCTGTTAACTGAGTAACGAAAAGATGTAGTAATCCCTGTGTAAGCTCTTGAAGAGAAACTCGTTTTTTTTTTTTTAAGTGCCTCGGACAAAGGGATGATGATAGCATTACTAAAATAAGACTAATTCGTTGAGAAAACGGATGTTACTGTGTGTGTGTGTGTGTGTGTGTGTGTGTGTGTGTGTGTGTGTGTGTGTGTGTGTGTGTGTGTGTGTGTGTGTGTGTGTGTGTGTGTGTGTGTGTGTGTGTGTGTGTGTGTGTGTGTGTGTGTGTGTGTGTGTGTGTGTGTGTGTGTGTGTGAGCATAATTTACAAGTTTCCACTGTGCCATGTTGAAAAACTGGTGAAGAAAAAAAAAATTCCAAAAAGAAAAAAAAAAGAGGAAAACCTTTTCCAAAAAAAAAAAAATTAGATGTCTGATCTTGTAGATAAAAACTGGCTTCTCAGTTACGCGCATTTCGAAGATGTATCGATGGAATAAATGGATGAATGATGCGGTTAAAAGTTACATCGCTTGTCATCAATATACGCATACGCAGTGGTGTCCAATTTTTTACAGAGATATTCGATAACTGCAAGATTGCAGACACCCGGAGCCATCCCGAGAAGTGAACTGAATCTCCAGTCATATGTGAAATGATTCCTAGTGCCACTTGCAGGTGAGTTAGCTGTGACATAATGAGCATTACAGAGGGCTTCGATGCATTCCTTGCTACGTTTATCGATTCGGTTGGTCTTGTGGATTAAGCAGTTCAAAGTTAGGGTTCTCCTGTACTTACTTTGCAACTATTGCTTTTTCTTTGCCCTATTCTTTAATCCATATAATTAGTAAGGAGTTCGAAACCAGCGCCTCCTGGTGTATTTTTAATCTTTTGTCTCAATAGGAGTCAAGTTACATTTCATCATAAAGCATGATTCGTATTACGTGAAAAATGAAACGTTTCTGAATCTTTATTAAGATTTTAGTTGAAAAAGGAAAAAAAAACAACTAAAAATATCCTTTGAAACCTTTGTGATTCTAGTCATCGATCGGTGTATTGATTTTCAAAAGGATGAAATGAAATATGTATACAGTAGGAGAGATATTTTGTCTTATTATTTATGCAAACAGAATGTTCTGTACTAAAGGGGAATTCCGCTTTTTTGATATAAAAAAGTGCAAAGAAAAGTATGAAACTGAAGCATTCCAACCTTTGGCTACACGGAAAGGAAGTTTGGTTTTTGATGTTTCAATATATTCAATTTGCTGTAGTCAGAAGTTAAATAATCCAATAGATCAATCGCATCTGAAGAAATTTATCTATGGTTACGTATATTGGCTGTCACATTCAGTAAATAAAGCCATATATTCACCACTTCACTCCTAGTGGTGTATTGCAGTAACAACTGAAATGATTTATGAGAACGAAACATCCCAATATTCCTTTACTAAAAAAAAAATACAATAGTAGAATTATTATCAGGCACATCTGTAGCACTACGAATAAAAAAAATATAAATATTCTTGCTGTGATTTATTGTTCGTAACATCATACCCTATTTTATTTTTTGAAATATTTATTTAGAAAAGAGTTGGAATACAAAAGTTACTAAACAAAATAAAATAATAAATTTGCCGTTTATTTTATTATTAAACTGATAATTAAAAATAAATGAATAATTTTGCTGTTCATTTTATTATTAAATTGGTAAGTTATTAAAATTGTATGCATTTTCAATGCATAAAAACTACTAAGATATTTTAATTCCTAGAAAGTAAAGAGGCCGTTTTAGCATTAACTTTAAGTAGGACTGAGGGGCAGTTCAGTATCCACAGGTACCAGATTAGCTATAGGCTGGCCGAAGGCTATCAGTAATTATGAACGGCATTTGCTGAAGAGAGACAGACAAGTGCTGCCATCTCGTGGTCTCTTACCCGAACGCATAACATTAATGTCAGAAATAGTGTAAATTCTACGGTCGATTTTCTTGAGTATAACGGAAGAAAAATTCCAGTTTCCGAGAAGAAAAAAACAAACACTGCTTACCCGTACGAGAGATTGACTAACTCGAGTTAGAAAAGTTCTTGTGGTCGTCGACTAGAATCGTACTTTAAACAATCTTACATCTTACAATCTTCTAGAGTGCTGGGCCACCCTTTTTCGGAGGTCTAGCGTATCCAAACAACATTCCACAGGATTACGCAGGCCCTTCATATAGTTTATTATTAAATTATTAAAATGCTATTTATTTATTCTTATTAAATTAATGTTTCAAGAAGTGGATATCTAATATTATTATTTAAATTAAATCCGAACGCTATACTGTTTCTATTAAAAAGGTATGTTGCTTATAAATAATAAGAAATAATTATTTTTTTATCTTATTTCTTATAATTCGTATTTTATACACTTCGCTCTCTAGCATTTTATCGCTTGTAATTTAGAAGGAATACTTGCTCTGTTAAGAATTTCTATTGACTTTCCATTATTAGTTATCGGTTTTAACATAATATTTAAATCCATATTTAGGCTATTCATCGATTACTGTACTTCTCACATTAGTTGAGTTGTTTTCGATATTTCAAATCTCATCCAAGTGCTCTCTCAATCTTTCAAAACTATTTTCTTTGTCACTTCATACACTCTTCCAATATCAACTGTTCATCCCTCTTTTGCCATATTATCAATGGAATTTTTCTTCTTTTACTGATATTTAACAACTTAGTACTCTCTCTATAATTCTTCTATTGAAGATCCCCCTGTAGAATGCTTTCTAAGATAAGACCTCCCCTAAATGTAGACCATTGAGTCTACTTCTCTCATAGTCACCAACTCCTTGGAATAGCATGTATTTGTATGCGTGTGAGTACCCCGGAGTCTTCCTATTATTATTATTATTATTATTATTATTATTATTATTATTATTATTATTATTATTATTAAATATTTTTAATAATTATTATTCCTAGTGTTTATAGGCCCTTAAGATTCCGACCTAGAGAGATTAGGTTTCGCTTAATCATAATTTTAGGATAATGTCGTTATTTTTATGTCTAATTATATGTGTGTAAATTCCGTATGTCCATTCTCCTTGTCCTTGTCTTGTGACACGACAGTTTTCAGAAGGAAAACTCGATTTGAAATTTCATTTTCAACTTTCATTTGAAAACTCCACCAAAAAACAAAGTCTCTTCGCACCTCATTTTATACTATCCTAAAATTTTCATTAGACATCACGTTTTGCTGTAGCCTTTTTCCTACATAAATTTGCGATCTTGTATCTGATTAGTCACACACGAAGGTATCCAACAGACTCTTATAATAAAACTCAACAGACTTATAATAAAAACATATTTTATAAAACGTTCGGAAAAAGTGAATATCTTGAGGGAATTAGAATGCAAGGGTGCAGCTAACAGCCTGAACACGGAATAGAAAACAGCATAAAATTGTCTTCATCAGTTGTGCATGGTAAAATAACGGTGCACTTAAACGATATTTTGAGGCCAGTACACGTCGTATTCAACATACGACGTGTACTGTCCATTAAGGTCCGCCAACGACCCAGTTAATATCAATTTCACAAAATCTGACAAAGAAAACCAACAGAATTAGGATGTAATGACTCCCGCGGTGCAAGCATTCGCCGTTGGTTGTCCTACCCCATGGCATAGTATGACGACAGTAATAGAGATAAATTCGTGTCATTTGAAATGTGTAGAACCCCCTAGAAAGGCGACAAACATTAAATGAGAAAATGTCGTTTTTTGACCTTTGCTTTAGTGTTAGAACTCTACATAAGTTCACGCTAGCTACAAATTTACGATTTCACATAAAATGTGTTTTACAGGCCTTCAAAAACTGATAATAATATAATTTCTTTCTCTAAAAATTCGTGTATTTTTTAAAGATTTTATTGATTTTTTTTTTGTTTTTTTTTGTTAGCTGTAAAAGGTAAGCGATAAATAAGAAACTTAACCCGCCAACACACAAGTTATAATGCCTCCATCTCAGTGTTTTTGACAATGCTCGCTGGTTAGAAACACCTGGGAATCGAATCCGGTTTAGGAAGCGAACAACTTTTATCAGGGCTTTTCATCTAAAATGGAGTCGGCGGGTCTCATTCTGAACTACAGAATTTTTCTTCGGTTAAACTCTTGTTTTTCATACGTCAATCAGCAAACTGACTAGGAGAGCACATGCACTTTACACACAGAGTATACTTGTAGTTATAGGGCTATCAACTTTATCCTAGAAATAGCTACGAAATCCAAGGATACCGAGCAGGTCGTGGATGCTCTATAGGGGCTGTTAGAAGCACTAATGATAATGATGCTGCTGATGATGATAGCGCTTCTAATACTACGCTCTAGTTTATAGACCTGATGTTGCCTTTAGATTGAAGTTTTTAGTGTATTACAGTTAGAAATCTTCTAATAAATTGCACTAAAAGAATTTTAAATAAAAAAATTAATAAAGTAGAATGTCATATTATTTTGAAACAGACCTACATGTATAGGTTGTTTCATAAAGATCTGACCTGTTCAAGTCAGATCTAAGTAGCAACAAATCGAACATCATGTTCAAGTCAGATCTAAGTCTACTTCAGAAGTAGCAACAAATCGAACGTCATGCATCATATGACAGAGAGTTGGGCTGTTTGAAATTACCACAGGTAAGGTCACAGGACCACAGCCAGTACATTGACTGTTAATTGAGTTTTTTTTAGTCCCATTTATCCGTTTTGCAGGTTGAAAAAAAAAAGAACAGTTTTCAGGAAAAAAACACTGTTGCCTTATGCCACCATCTAACTCACCTTTATCTGACACAGAAGAGGAAAATATCAAGTCTCCTCCACTAAAGCATTCTCTTTCTAGCCAAAGATTATTAGTGCTCTATCCACGAGTTAATCAAAATGGCTATCCCTAAAGAAAAGAAAATAATCAATTCCTTGGCCTCTGCGGTCTCCATCCCAACCTTTACCCCAATAGATATCTTGATATGGGGAGGATAGTCAAGTTTTCATCATTTATCCTGTATTTAATACGAGAATCCACACTGACTACAGTTTTACCAAACGTTATTTTGAACATCGGTCATTAATATTTTTACATCATTTCGGTTGACTCTCACGAGCCAAACATTAGGATCACTCAACCTATTTCCCACCAACCGGCATGATTGGTGGAAAACCAGAAACATGTAGCGTATCTTGATTTGAGGATTGGTTTTCACAGCCATCACTGGGCCCTCTCATCCCCATTGACCACACCTCGACCCTCTTAATTGTTACCTGGGGAATTGTTTCGAACCATCCCATGCCTTACATGTTGATAATGTAGCCCGATGGATCTGGACTCTTTTGACTATTGCTGCAAGACAACACCCCGTTGTCACAAGGTTCGTATTGTACAAGCATGGTTCCGAGACCACATCCAAACATTCTGTGTGCTCATAGAATGTTTGGATGTGGCCGCCTAATTCTCCTGATTTGAATCTTATCAAACATTTGTGGTATCTACAGTGAATGCTATGTTCCCCAACATTATATTGTTTAGTTGGTGCAGAATACGTGAAGATACCTTCCGTCGTTTAGTGACAATGACAAGACACGTGCAAGTAGTTATATCGGCTAAAGGAGGCAGTGGTCCTAATGTTTTGGGTCACGAGTGTATGTCACAGTGCGCCGTGGATATACCAACCAGACAAGTTTACCAGAAGACTCCCAAGATGGTATTAATGTAAAAAAAAAAAAAAAAAGAGGTTGCAAGGAGCTTTGAATAGCATTGACTAAGTAAAACCCACGAAATGAAGGGGGGGGGGAGTAAGGACATGCACATACTTATTTCTTGTAGGTTGGAAATAAATAAAACTACAGATTTTTTTCTTCCATAAAATCATTTCTTGTGTATGAATTTCTTGGATTATTCCTTGATTCTTCGTGAATTGGGTGTCCTCAAAAAAATATTTAAAAACTGCGAACTGTAAGTGGGAAAAATTCTCCAATACCGTGCGCAAATATGGACAGATAAATATTAATCTTCTTCCTTCGTATTCCTCTCTTCCAGGGCGGCATTCTAAATGTATTTTGTGTTTACGTTTTATGCTGTAGATGCGGAGAAGTGGCGAAAATAGAAGCTTGCAATAGAATCGTTACACATGTGAACATCGCATTAGCATTGATTTTAGAAAAGGTTGTTTTGATTTCTGTATAAAACATCCGACAAGTTTTCAATAACAATTTTTTTTTTTCAATAAAATTTTCTTCCGTAAAAGAGCGAAGAAATATTTTTTTTTTCTATATTTTTCTCTGAATCTTAAGTTTTTATGCTGTTATTTGGAAATGTTATTTCGTGCAAAATACTGATTTAATAATAAGTATTCATAACACTCAATGCATGTAAACATTCCAAAAGAAACTTGTAAAATCTGTTTTTTCGGAATGATGGTTTATCTTTTACAAGACTTCCATAAACTAATTAGCTTAATTGCATGTTGCTAATTAAACTTTGAATGTTTTAACCTATAAATGAACTGAGATGCCGTTGAACTAAGCCGTTTATGATTAATAGCAAGAAAACATAAATTAAAACAAGTTATAAAAAAGGTTTATGAAAATAAAGTTTGTCGATTACTGTCTCGCATCTTTGTCACTAGATGGCATCTCCGGAAGTGATGAATGTTTGAGTATATTGTTATGTTATTCATTATTGTAGCTCAGCTACACAAGATAAATTTAGACTCTACTGTTATGTTAAAAATATCTCATTTGATCACATCAAATATGGAAAATTAAACATTGTTTCAATTCTGTATACAGTAATCCCTCGATTAGTGCGCCTAATGCGTTCTTTAACACTTTCATTGCCAAGCTGAAAATTGGAATTTCGTGTGGTGGCCAAATTTTTTTTATTTTTTTTATTTAGTTAGCGACGTCCACGCGATAACGCGTGATCGGCCGTTTGGTGAGAACTCGCATCGCGTGATCGCGCTATATCGTTCATTGCCAAGCTGAAAATTGGAATTTCGTGTGGTAGCCAACTTTTTTTTATTTTTTTTATTTAGTTAACGACGTCCACGCGATAACACGTGATCGGCCGCTTGGTGAGGGCTCGCATCGCGCGATATCGCGTGATTGGCAATGAACGTGTTAAAACAGGCGCATTAATCGAACTAATCGAAAATGTACTCATCGAATATAATAACCTATGGGAAAATGTATAATTCTTTCCTCAGATTTTTTTTTACCCTTAATTTTTTTATATATATAAAAGAATTAGGGTATGTCTCAGGGCCTAGTTAAAGGAAAAACCATGAAGCTGAAAGACAATAAAACATATTCAGAATATAAATTTATTATTCTGCTTCTTAACAAAGAATTGAGCTAACTTAGTTTGGGGGGGCATTTTGTTTCTTTTTTTCATACAACCGACGGTATGGCCTGATTGCCATTTCTGCAAATTTTAACTGGTTCTCTCTTCACCAGGGCCAGTCTCTAAACATTGCTGCTTAAAAACTTCGATTGTAAGAAAAATATTTTCAAATTGTTTCTGTGAAACCACTTTGGACTTGTCAGTGATTAAATTTTCTTCATATTCTTCAGGATCTTCCCGCTGTGTATCTAAATTTAACAGGTCGAATCACTCAACTTCTCAGAATGAGATTTAATTAACTTAGATTCATTTGAAAAGCCTCTAAATCATTTGCTCAATGTGGAAGAATGTGCTTCCAAATGGCTCGCATATTGTTAGCAGTAATTTCATTTGACTTTGCGACTTTATAATCAGGCTGAGATTTCTCTGATTTGGCTAGAAAGTCTTAGAAGGCATTCGCTTCCAAAAAAAAAAAGGCCGGTTTCATCGACATTAAATATTTGTTGATCACAATAGTCTCCTTCGTACACAAATTCTTTTACTCATGATTAAAGGTTAGGAAGATAATTTAAAATAAAAAAATAAGGAAAACAATTGCACGGCAAATGATCAGCAAAATTGTATGTAAAGCAGACGACATAAATTTTCGCGGTAAATTTGGAACATAGTGTACATGGAAATAGTGTAGTATGCCATTAAAAAATAACTTTGTAAAATATTTCAAATCGGTAACTAAATTATTTCATCCTGGTGAATGATTTTTTTTAAAACAGTTAGACATAAAAAATGTATAGATCGAAAATTTTTAAAATCTGTAACATTTATTTTTAAGATGGATATAGGCACACTAATCGAATTTGGGTAACGAAAAAAAATGACGCACTAATCGAAAACGCACTAATCGGGGACGCATTAATCGAGGGATTGCTGTATTTAATGTGATCATCTCAGGAATTTGTTTTTCATATTCACGATAGCAGACAAAATAAATTTATGTTAAAGAAAAATGTATTTAACATAATGATTACATTAAAAACGTGATGCTCTAAAAGTTAAACATAGAAGACTTATGTTGCATGATATTACTGACACTACTTCTCATTTTTATGAATTATGATTAATAAGATATTACATTGCTATCTAAACTACCATTATAATAGTTTATTTTGTTTTGGATAATATGAAACTTCGATGCTCAAGTGTTTACACAAGGTGAACTTTTTTATGGCGCGATGAAACTCGTAAATCACCTTAGACATTTAATTACACGCTCTGAGTAATTATAATTATAGAAAAAAGCTACACATAATAACAATAAGAACTGAAAACGTAATTTTTTTCTATTAAATTGCACAACATTTGAAATCTAAGAAATATTCTACACAATTAATTCATCGCCTAGGCAACGACAGCTATCACCTAGGTAACGCCAACAATTGCTTCATTGGAATTTCCACATGGTTGCCATTGTAATGATATTCACAAAGAGCGTGTTTTTTTTTTTTTTTAATCTTCATTTCCGTAGAGCTTTCTTTGAAAAAAAAAGTAATTAGTAATGCCAATTCTCTTAAAATGGTGAGATTGGTCATCAATAAAATAGCTGATAATGCCATCTTGATTATATGTTTAGTCTAAGACAGTTCAGTAATGACTACGTCGTAATGACAGTTTAAAAATGGCCATTATAGAAAAACAACCTGCTATTATTTTTAAAGAAAAGTACAATAAAGCTTCTTGAAATTTCCGATTTATTTTTGAACATATATTCCTTCTGTTATTGTCCAATTTACATATATGGTAACTTGTTGAACTCTTCTCGCTAAACCCAACGATTTGCTTCATTATTAATCGAGTGCGTTTGGGGAGAAATTCAAGACAGGACCTTTTCAGAATTGAAGATAAAACCAAAATATTTTTGTTCGTAATACAGTTGCTGCTCTTTTATTCATAATCATGAATATAGATCTTTTGATCTCTTCAATTCGTATTCTTTAATTTAATAGTTCTTGTTTTCCTTTATTTTTTTTCGATTTAATTCTTTTTACTTTAATATTAATAAATTAACCTTTAAAATGCCGATTAGTTGTCATTTACTTTACAAGTTACATCCAGTTCTCTTTATTTTTATTAATTTTTGTCTATTTATTTAATTTTTTAATACTCAAATTATGTACATTTTGCTGTTCACATAAATTTTGGTTTGGTTATTATTTTAATACTTTTTTTTTACTTTCAATAGTCCTTATAAGGACTGGCTTAAAGGGGCGAAGCAAGAATGCTTTTCATCTTCCGCGTTATCTGTAGAAGATAGTGTATAGGGATAAGGTGTTATTGAGCTACTAAAGCTCTGATCATGGCAGGAGGGTAACAGCAATAGCCGAGCCTCAGTTAGAACTTCATTGGCTACAGCATTTCCATCCATACCCTCCCAGGGTTTGAATATTGACTGTCAATAGATTGCTACCTAGATCGCTACTTTTTATTATTAAATCCAAAGCTTATAACTCTTTAAAAGGTGTCAATATAATATTCTTCTGTATAATATTTAGATTCAAAGATAATTCTCAAATCTATTACTTTATTATTAATACTCATTTTTTATTGTAAACAGAATTTTTTTTTTTTTTCCAAAATAATATTGGTTTTGGACTTGGCTTATTTTCCCTCAAAATTTTTACTTTATGGTAATGGATGGCTACAGCATTGTCATCCATTACCCTCCCAGGGTTTGAATATTGACTTTCAATAATCACTGCATCACACGGTCGACTATAACAACCGCATAGTCCTTATCCTTATAAGGACTGGCTTAAAGGGGCGAAGCAAGAATGCTTTTCATCTTCCCCGTTATCTGTACAGGAGAATGTAGGGAAAAGGTGTTATTGAGCTATTAAAGCTCTGATCATGGCAGGAGGGTAACAGCAATAGCCGAGCCTCAGTTAGAACTTCACTGGCTACAGCATTGCCATCCATTACCCTCCAAGGGTATTAATCCATTCCCACAACCGCATAGTTCTTATAAGAACTGGGCGATGGACTGAGTCCTTGACTCTTTATCCCGTCATCTGAATGAAGAAAATCTGTGTGGATGGAGTGTTATTGAGCTAAAAAAAAACTCTAGTCATGGCTGGGTAACGGCAATAGTCGAGCTCAGTTAAAACTTCATTGGCTACTCTGGAAGTCCTAAAAAGGACTTTCTCCACTCCAAAACCCACAACCGCATAGTTCTTAAAAGAACTGGGCGATGGACTGAGTCCTTGACTCTTTATCCCGTCATCTGAATGAAGAAAATCTGTGTGGATATGTTGTTATTGAGCTAAAAAGCTCTAGTCATGGCTGAGTAACGGCAATAGCCAGCCTCAGTTACAACTTCATCGGCTACAGCATTGCTATTTGTTACCCTGGAAGTCCTAAAAAGGACTTTTTTCAGTCATACATCTAAATTCTCCTAATATCCCACAACCGCATAGTTCTTAAAAGAACTGGGAGATGGACTGAGTCCTTGACTCTTTATCCCGTCATCTGAATGAAGAAAATCTGTGTGGATGGAGTGTTATTGAGCTAAAAAAAAACTCTAGTCATGGCTGGGTAACGGCAATAGTCGAGCTCAGTTAAAACTTCATTGGCTACTCTGGAAGTCCTAAAAAGGACTTTCTCCACTCCAAATCCCACAACCGCATAGTTCTTAAAAGAACTGGGCGATGGACTGAGTCCTTGACTCTTTATCCCGTCATCTGAATGAAGAAAACCTGAGTGGATGGGGTGTTACTGAGCTAAAAGCTCTAGTCATGGCTGGGTAATAACGGCAATAGCCGAGCCTCAGTTAAAACTTCATTGACTACGCATTGCAGTCGTTATCCTGGAAGTCCTAAAAAGGACTTTTCTGCCTCAACCGCATAGTCCTTATAATGACTGGCTTAAAGGGGCGAAGCAAGAATGCTTTTCATATTCCCCGTTATCTGTAGCGGACAGTGTAGGGATAAGGTTATTGAGCTATTATTAAAGCTCTGATCATGGCAGGAGGGTAACAGCAATAGCCGAGCCTCAGTTAGAGCTTCATTAGCTACAGCATTGCTATCCATTACCCTCCAAGGGTATTGGATTGAATCTTACCCTCGCCTCAACCGCATAGATTGCAACTTTTTATTATTAAATCCAAAGCTTATAACTCTTTAAAAGGTGTCAATAAAATATTCTTCTGTATAATACTTAAATTCAAAGGTAATTGAAATGACTACTCAAATCTATTACTTTATTATTAATATTCATTTTTTTTTATATTTTAAATAGAATTTTTTTTTGCAAAGTAATATTGGTTTTGGATTTGGCATATTTTCCCTCAAAATATTTACTATATCTTCAGAGCATATTAGTACTAAAATACACAATTATATATAAAATAAGACATTTGGAAATGTTTACAAATATAGTTATTTCAAAATTAAGATTACGAAATGAATCACTTGCACAAGTTGGGTTAGGAATCAAGTTTAGGGATGCCGTTAACTTTATCTTTATAGTTGATTTGCACGCCCATTATTACATATTTTCGACAGAGCGCCACCTATTGCACCTTCAGTTCTCTAAACAGATAGTAAATAAATGACATTGTAAGCGGCTTAGACCTGATTGCTTTTCACTTCGTAATGATAATCCGTAATATCCAGTAGAGTCAGTTATTAACAACTTAAAGTGAATGATAGCAAACTTTATTGTTGTCAGTGCGCATGAGCAGACAACGTCTCTTTATAGCTCCTTCTGTCTACTGAGACAGACTAATAACTTTTATTTATCAGCATGAAGAGAAATACGAGAGCGGAAAGAACCTCCGTTGTTAATATTTACTGCAAGTGCTTTCCGTCAAGGAAAAAATAAACCTAAAATTTTTTTCTTTTTAATTTTTCCTTTAAAACAAAGTAAAAAAAGAGACTAAATCATTTTATAAAAGATAAAAAATTCTTTAAACCTAGAGTAACACTTTTCGTTAAATTTTTTTTTGAAAGAATCAAGCGCTTTTTGGAGCCTTGTGCAAACATTGAATACCCCATGGAATTCTACTTCTATCCTTTTTTTTCCAGTAATGTCTTTAAATGTCAACGGCTGATGGTAACCTCCTTCATCATTATTTCATGAACATCATGTGACTAGTGTTGTACTACTTGTTTTTAAAAGAAGACTTGGCTTTATATTTGAGGCCAGATATCTAAATGCTTGCTTTGAATAAAATATTGTAATAATATAAAAAAAAAAGTTAACCGGGAAGCCATAAACTTGTTTAGTATATAAAATATATTTGATACAAATGTTTATAAAATGAATTCAAATAAGACACCAAAAAGTGAATGGGATAAAACTATATCTTCTTGAATAGAGTTTAAACGTGAACATTAGATAGTTAAATATATTAAATAAAACATTAAAAGTAATTAAATACATTAAATAAAATATTAAATTAATGATACTTAAATACATTAAATAAAAATACAATTTCGTTTTCATTATGGAAATGGTCCATATCCGAAAGAAAAGTAAAGTAAAATACAGAAGCACATGAACAAGAGAATTTAATAATTATTTATAACTAGATCACGGTAATACCATATTTCAAGAATTTAAATTAATTAAGATCAATCTAGCAGAAGGTGTTTGAATTATAAATCGTAAAATGTACAAGAAAATAAAACGAACGAACTAATTAATAAAAAACATAGCGGGAATAAAGTTTTCTAAAGGCTACAGAAAGTGCCTGCCTTCATATATAAGTCTAAAAATTCTCGGTAAGAGATACAAAATTTTGACATTTATTTGTTTAAGAAAATACATTTTGAAACGAATCTTGAATCTTCGAACATTGGTTTAAGCATAAAAACTTGTACGACAATAGACAAGAAACGATTCAGAAACTGAAGTGTATGTAGGGAAATGTTTAAAGAGAGAAAAACAATTTTTAGATGGGAAAAACTGCTGTAACAGGCTTTTAAGTAAATATAGTTAACTGTTTCTTTCTTCGAAGCAGATGTATTGGCACAGCATGTACCGCAGATCGAAAATGCTCTTAAACACTCAGAAAATAAAACTCCTTGTTTTCGAGGACAATATCGTGCTTTTCATCCCTTCGTGTGCAAGGGCTTGTAAACAACTCTAAAACATTTCTATTCTTGAAGTTTTAGCCATTTGTTTATAGAGGTATATCGGTATCAACATATACTGTTACGATGTTTGTTTTGGTAGATTTTCTATTTGATTTCCTTCGTAAGGAATACTGTTCATCGATCTGTCTTGTTTTATGAGGTATGCTGTGCTGCTAGGTCGTATTTCTTTGTGCGGTAGTTGTTAGGTATTTTAAGATGTTTTATTTATACTAATTGGAAAGAGTACTTTTTGGTTCATGTAAGCACACACACACACACACACACACACACACACACACACACACACACACACACACACACACACAGTTTATAGACAAAGATGCTGTTGGTTGTGGGTGACGTTTACATCGATTGTGTCGCTCTGTATGCTTGGAAGATTGGGTGTGGGAGGCTGTGAGGTATGTATATTGGAGTGAAGCGTCCTCCCACGATAAGTCCTTGTATTAATTGGTGGTGTCGCATAATAACAACGGTAATAGTAATAATAGATTGTTATGATTGAGATGTAATACGCACTATTCTGTCTTTGCGTATTTTATTTATTTATTTTTATGCTTTTATTATTTCTTACTTTTAATATTTTTTATTCTCTTTTATTTGGATGTGCTACCTTACAGACGTAACAATGATTTTTTTTTATTGGAGACAATGATAGGCTTTCTATATTTTGATAAAAACAAATTTAATTTCCTATACAGTGAAACAAACTTTATAACAAAACACGTTAACTTCGCGAAAGTTATAAAAGTTTGACGAAGCGAAAGGATTCTAAGGAGACAGATATACTGTAAAGAATGGTAATTAAACGGCGCCTGTCTGGAAGAGTGATGGCTTTTCGAACGATGAATGGTCAACAGTTGCAGGTGTATTTCCTGCAAACGAAATGCGGAAACTTTCTGAATATTAACTCAGTTAAGATAAACTGACAAAATGTCAAAAATACTGTTTTTCTTATATAACTTTTCAGAGTTTAAGGAGTGCAGTTCTCACATTGTGACCGATGCCAACTGTTTCTATATATCTACTGCGCATCGTTATTTTCAGAAACAACCTGGCAACGTAAAACCAATGAAACACGCGAGCAATGGAAGTGTGTAATCTGCAGGAGGAACAAAGAAACGCACCTAAGGCATCCACCTACGACGCAGCCGATTATATCGGAGGAAACAATTAGACAATAAACCGAACAGACAAGAAAATGCAGGTGACTCCTATAATTTCAACTCTTTAAATATACTAATAGAAAACGGTGTAGAGACTATAAAAGCCAGCTTAGTAGATCTTGTGCAAGAACCCTTTGACAAACAGAAGGAACAAATAACAAAAAAAAACATCCGAATATGAAGATTTGGTCAGATTTCATATTCGCTAGATTCACTAAATGACAGGCAACACAATTTGATGAAAGAAACATCCAAAATACGAACGTATAAATCAGCAAAAACATAAAGAAGATCTTATCATAAACGGTCTTCCTGAAACTGCACCTACAGAAAACTTCAGAGACGTAGTTCTAAAATTAGACCATGCAATTCATATTCCCCTACAGCTTAACGACATTCATGCCGTAAATCGGATTCCTAGGAAGAGCAAAAAACAAGGCTTGCCATGATTTGCACCAGTCATAGTTCATCTTATGAGCAAGTCCAGAAGAGAAAATCTCATAAAAGTCAGCAGACAGTAACAAAAAAAAACAGTTGCCAAGGACTTGAACGCATTACAAGACAATACACCAATCTTCCTATCTGAATATTTAATACCATTCAACCAGAATCTGTTGTACCAAGCAAGAAAAGCAAAAAGAGAAAAAAAATTACCAATTTTTGTGGATCAGATATGCCAAGATATTCTTAAGGAAGTCAAAAACTTCAAAACCGATAGAAATTAAAAGCTCAGAAGACATAGAAAGACTGCCACACTGAAAAAAAACCTCCTAATTAGTTCAAAAAGAAGGCCACAATCAAAATGAATGTGAACCACCAAGACAGATGCAATAACACCAGAACAAACCGGCAATTTCACTTTGATCAGACCTTTCAGATCATTCTTTTGACCTCCCAAACATCAGCCCCCTTCCAACACAGCAATCAAATCAATAAAAAAATACATATATATATATAACCAATGTCATCCTCAGATAAGCTCATTAAAAAGTTTCGAGGATGCAAGCAGAGTGTTTACATCGAAACCGAGTTCAACAACAACAAAAAAGTATTTATTACATTGAAGTGTTGTAGTTACAGCAGTTAAAAACATTAAAAAGCAAAAATTGTAAAATATATATAACTTATTGTTATCCTATAAATGCTGTTAAAAATAAAATAAAATAAAATAAAATAATTATTGTTTAATTAATTAATCCTTTGATGTAAAGGCTTCTTAGAATAATAATAATAATATAATAATAATAAAATATATAGGAATGAAAGAGTAAAAAATTTAAATTAAATAAAAAAATTATTATAAAAATATATTAAAAGCAAAACTTGTAAAATATATCATATTGTTATACTTTAAATGCTGTTAAAAATTTAACCTTATCCAAATGCAAACTATAAATTGCCATCCATAGTAACTATTATTAACGCATTTTAGCATACAAAAAACGGAAAAAATTGTATGAAATTCATTGATATATATATATATATATATATATTAGGATAACCAAGATATTTTATAAACTTGGTTATTTTAACTCCTAATCCCAAGTATGCAAACAATTAAGTTTGCACCTGAAACAAAGTTCAAGTCTACAGATGTTACAACACCAGGGCAACTCATTGTAAAGGTGGGTTAATTTTCTGATCACTATTCTTAGTATTTTCCCATAATGTAAAGCACATCGCACTAGAAGATGTATACTGCAATGCATTATGGGTGGGGTCACTACCCAGACCGGTTTCGACCTTTTTTGAGGTTTCCTCAGTGAGTAGCTAGACTCTAAATACCAAGGTTTTAGTAATACGGAGCCTTATCACCTTCACCTATATATATATGCAAACAGACAAACAAATCAAGTTTGTGCCTGCAAGTGTTTCAAGTCTAGCTGATCCTGCTCGTAGCGCAAGACCAAGGCAACTCATGGTAAAAGTAGAAATAAGCTCTGATCACTAATCTTAATATTTACCCTTAATGCAAAGCACATCTCCTGGAGGAGATGTATGGTGCTTTGTATTAAAGGCAAGGTGCCACTACCCAGACCGGTTTCGATCTTTTTTGAGGTCTCATCAGTGGGAGCCAGGCTAGAACTTATAAGTCTTTTACCAGAACAAGTTACCATAAGGTATTTTAACCTCATTAAATAAAAATCTCCGGAGGAGATATAAATGTAGAAAGTATTTTACCTTGGGTATAATAAATGTTCAAGATATCAAGCTATTCTAAACCTGGTTTTACTCCATTTCCCAAGTAAGCAAACAGACAAACAAGTCAAGTTTGCGCCTGCAAGTGTTGCAAGTCTAGCTGACCCTGCACGTAGTGCAAGACCAAGGTAACTCATGGTAAAAGTAGAAATAAGCTCTGATCACTAATCTTAATATTTACCCTTAATGCAAAGCACATCTCCTGGAGGAGATGTATGGTGCTTTGTATTAAAGGCAAAGGGCCACTACCCAGACCGGTTTCGACCTTTATTGAGGCCTCGTCAGTGGGAACCAGGCTAACAAATACTAAGTTTTAAGTAATACAGATCTTATAAATACGTACGTATTTTACCAAAACAAGCTACCATAAGGTGCTTTGACCTTATTAAATAAAAATCTCAGGATGAGAGATAGATGTAGAAAGATGGATGAAGAAAGATGAGATAGATGTATACTCCCTTTACCACGAGTTCTCTTGACTTGCACTACGTGCAGGGTCAGCTAGACTTGCAACACTTGCAGGCGCAAACTTCACTGACTTGTCATTTGCTTACTTGGGAAATGGAGTAAAAAACCAGGTTTATATTTAAAGTTATATTTATATTTATATTACATATCGATGAAGAGTATCGAGGATCCTGATGACACTGTCTCGAGAATAAGGAGATTGTATTAATATAATCCACCTGTCAACCAATGCTTTAGTGATTAATAATTTATATTCAATGGTGATATGGAATATCAAATATCAACCTGCTTAAACTTCTGTGTCAAGTTTTAATCATTCTAGGAGACACAGAATTGAATATTTGCAATTTGTTTCGGAATAAACTGATAAATTATTCAGTTTATCGGTCTTATATCGTCCCTTAATTATCTCCCTCTTGACTGTTCCTTCATCGCCCACTTAATTATAACAAGTAAGTTGCCAGAACTGTGTTCAAACTGATTAGGCAGACACGATTTCTCCCACTTCAATTAAACTCTCCAATTATGGAACAATTCGCACGCAAAAGGACCATCGAGATTGCTATTTGATGTGTTTTCATTTAAACACAAGATCTAGTTGGCGATAGATTAAACAGGCGTTCGGGAATTATGGTTTCTTTGTTGGCGATGTTTTATGTCTTCCTATGAATATATTTTTGGGCTTTATAATTCCCTTCTTCAATAATTAGTTTTGAAAAATAATTGAACCAACACCCAAACGAAAGGCTGACTAAACTCATCAACCATAAATAGTAATACCTGTTCACTCATTCACTGCGTGAGCATTAGTATCTCAACCATCAATTATATGTTCAGCGTCTAGCTAACGCGTAGTATACAAACAGGAGGGTCTTCACGCAAGATGCCTTGATTGGTTAGATGTATTATTAGAAACTAATTATTATTAAAGAAAAGTAAGAATAACACGGAAGTATTTTATAATAAGACGATTAAAATGCTGATTCTTAAATTATCATTAAAGTGGATAGGGACTGATTTACCCTTTACTACACAGAAGTCCAACATATTCAGAAAAGAGACACACCTTTCTCTGAAAAGTATGAACTTCTTTTTTCTTCTCTTCAAGACTACGCATTTGGCTGATTTTTCTCTCTCTTTCTTTTCATTTCTTCTAAATCACCTCTTTCGGTAGCCGATATCTTTCCATCCTAAATAGATGCTCTTTCCCCCTCTCTCTCTCTCTCTCTCTCTCTTGATCTTTTCATTTGCGTTTGTAAATATCTAGCGCTCTTCTTGATGTCTTAGTTTTTCACGTGATCTACTTTGTACTTCCTTTAATTGCTCTTAAAAAGTCTCATTTCTGCAGCTTGTATTTTACTTTCATCTTTCTTATTCCATGCTTCCGAATTTTATAAAATTTTAGTTGTTTCTCGACTTTTTTTTTTTATTATTATTATTATTCAGTGTCCTTTTAGTTGTTCCAAGATTTTCTGAAATTTCTTTATTTTTTCATCTTTATCTTTGTCTTAAGATATGTTATTATGCAATGTAATTTCACTGCGTCAGCTGTTCTCTTATTTTATTTTCAGCGACTGTTTCTGATGTAACACGATCTGATGTTCTCTCCATTGTTTCTCTTGTATTATGTTGATTTGTGCTGTAGCTCATATTTCGTTGTTTAATTTCCTTAATATTTTGTAAGCTGTGTCTTGTCCTTCATGTATATCTTCTATTTTATTAATACATCTATCGCAAGAATCTTGGAGAGCTTTTTGTACTATGAATTTAGCTATATTTCTTTTGTTTTTGTATATTTCTTTTGTGCTTCTTTGTATGCTTTTGAAGTTGATTTGTATTCCATTTTTTTTCTTTTATTTAATTTCCTATATCTGTTTTCCAGATTTTTAATGTTTTTTTTTAATATTTTATTTTTCTTTCGAAGTACTTCAGAAGCTTCTTTATGGATTATCTTTATTATGTTCTCCATTCTTCTATATCTTCACTGATATGGGCTTCTTTTAAGTAATCTGTTAATCATGATTGATAAAGCATTCTAATACATTCTTGTTGTAATAGATATACTTTGTACACTTGTTCTATTTCGTGTGTTTTCTTATTTACTTCCTTTCTCCATGTTGCTAGTATTTTTATTTTAGAGACTACTAAATAACGATCTGAAAAAAAATTCACTACCTCTGTACAACTCTCATACGTGGAGTTAGTTTCTGCTTAGTCAGGATATAATCAATTATAGATCTTGTTCCTCTGCCATTTCAAGTATATTTATTGACCGTATTTGCCGGCGCATAAGACGCACTTTTTTTCTTTGAAAATAGGTATGAGAAACAGGGGGCGTCTTATACGCCGATACTCAGTTTTTTATTATTTTCATGTATGGAGATTTTCTCTGGTCCGAGTTACGCGATTTTTTTATTGCTTCTTTGTGGTGTGTGTGAGAGCATTCCAATTACGTAGAGCAGTGTTTCTTTTTCATATGATTTCTCGCATCAATCATATGACATCCGCACGTAGAGCAGTGTTTCTCAAACTTCAGATATCTGAGTTCATATGATTGATAAATTTCTGCCTTTAAATTTTCTCTAAATTTCTTGGCAAATTATGGCTGAAAAACATCGGCATTGTAACAATATTGCATACAAGCTACGTGTGATTGCGTATGCTAAAGAACATGGAAACAGGGCTGCAGAGAGGCATTTCGCCCCCCCCCCACACTGAGAAAATGATAAGAACTTGGCGGAATCAGGAAGAGGATTTAAGAAAGCAACTCACAGTAAACATAACCTACGAAGTGGAACTGCAAAATGGCCAGAACTTGTAGACCACAGAAAAGTGGGACTTTCAGTGTCTACAAAAATGATCATTCATCAAGCGAAAGCGATAGCCACTAACAGAGAGATCGCCTACTTTACTGGATCAACATCATAGTGTTCAAGATTCATGAAGAGAAACCAGCTACGTATGCGAACTAAAACAAAAATATCACAAAAGATACCAGATGAATATGAAGAAAAAATTATTGAATTTCATCGATTCGTCATTAACGCAAGGAAACGAGAAAATTTTGAATTTGCCAAATAGGAAACATGGACGAGGTTCCGCTAACTTTTGATGTGCCCTCAAACAAAACTGTACATTCCAAGTGCACTAAAAGTGTTACTGTTAAAATTCGGGGCACGAAAAAACTCACTACAAGGTTGTTTTATCCTGCTGTGCTGATGGGACAAAATTGCCGCCACTATTGATTTTTAAAAGGAAGACGCTACTCAAAGAAAAAACTGCTTAAAGGAGTATTTGTACATGTTCACGCAAAAGGCTGGATGGATGGAAGAGGAATGAAGTTATGGATAGATAAAATTTGGTCTAGGCACCCTGGTGGACCGTTGAAGAAGCCTGCCATGCTAGTAAGGATCAGTTTCGTTCTCACAGAACAGACGATGTTACAAATAAACTCAAGGAATTGAAAACTCAGTTAGCTGTAATTCCAGGAGGTCTAACTAGTCAGTTTCAACCTTTATATGTCTGTATTAATAAACCATTTAAGCGATTTATGAAGGAGAAGTGGAACAGCTGGATGTAGTCTTCAGATTTTGAGGTTACGCCATCAGGAAGAAGGAAGAGGCCTAGCATTTCGCAAGTTTGTGAGTGGGTCAAAGCTTCATGGGATGCTGTGAAAACTGAGACAGTGGTTAAATCATTTATGAAGTGTGGAATTAGTAATGCACTGGATGGTACAGAGAACAATTTGTTGTATGAGGACTCAGATTCTGATTTAGAAGAGGTTTCAAGTGTCTCTTCATTTAGCTCTGGAGATGAATTTCTGGGTTTTGTCGATTAAAAGGTAGGAACTCTTTCCTAGATAGATTAGGTATTTGTGGAATGTAGATCTACTTATTACTATATATTTGAAATACTGTAAATTCATTATAATATTCAGTTTTTTTTCCTAAAAAATGTGTACAAAAAGTGGGATGCGTCCTATGCGTCGGCAAATACGGTATATTATTTTTTTCTGAAAAAAGTATTGGTTATTTTAAAATTAAGGAAAATACAGAAGTCGAATATTTCTGTTTTGACCATTGTTATTCATGCAAATTTCCCCATATTTTTCTAAGATATTTGGGATTGACAACTGTAGCATTAAGATCTTCTGTAATTAATATATAGTCACTTAAATAAAGTACCAATTAGGCTTCAATTTGGCGATGTAACTTCATTTAAATTAAGGGGATATTAAATCCCACATTATTTCAAAGCCGAATAAGAAACTCAAAGATAGGAATCAAAGAGTTTCATGCCGAATATAGCGAACTATAAAAGTGTCAGTGGACTGTAGCGTAAGCTAAAGCACATAGTTCAACACTAGGGCAACTCGTTGCAAAGGTGGGTAAAGTTCTACCATAATGTATAACATCAAACGTCTCCTAGGAGATGTGTTTTACATTATGGGTAATACTAAGAATAGTGATCAGAACTTTATCCATCTTTGCAACGAGTTGCCCTAGTGTTGAACTATGTGCTTTAGCTTACGCTACAATCCGCCGAAACTTTTATAGTTCGCTATATTCGGCAAGAAACTCTTTGATTCCTATCTTTGAGTTTCTTATTCGGCTTTGAAATAATATAGGATTTAATATTACCTTAATTTAAATAATATATAGTCATTTTAATACATTTATTTGACTTTTTTTTTTTGTTCCTCGTAAAATTGTTCCGAGTTCTCTTTTCCACCTTCTTTGGGGGCATATACTCCTATGATATTTAAGTAGCTTCTATTCGTTTTTAATTTAACTGTTATAATTCGATCATTTGCAACATTTGTACACTCCTATTCTATTTTCTAATTAATGTCAGTATACTATGTGATTAGTAGAGTGATCCACTTCACAGTATAACATAGTAAAACCATCTATATCTTTTGTTCCCTTAAATTTACTTTTTTGTTTCTTTTATCACTGCTATATTAATATTTTTAGTTTTTAGTTGTTTTGCTAATTCTCATTCCTTTGTTGCTATGCTTCGTATAACATTCCACTGGTTACCTTTAAAATGCCCGAGATTCCTAATCGTTTACTTTTATCCTTTCTTGGTCGTTTTCCATTGTTTCTGTCCGTTGAATTTTCCAGTTGAAGAGTCTGAGTTGTAGAATTTTTTTATGTGGTAAGATAACCATCCTTACGAAAAAAAAACCCAACCTGGAGGATCAGGGTATCTCTCTTAATCTGGCACTTGCCTCTCGACCTGCCCAGCTAGGGAGACCCTACCAGTATCTTAGCTACCGCTGGTATAGGCGTTGAGTTCACTGGTGCGCACAAGGCCTCCTTACCGCGTCAAGGTAGAGATATCAAGTAAAGTATGATACAATATTAAAATATATACAATGTTTTCAAATGATTAAAATTCTAGAGTTTACTAAAATATAATATTTAACATGGTTTTATTTGTTGGAAATCAACGGTCGAAATGAATTTCCATGTTAATTTTTGCGTTAAATAAAACTAGGAAAGCAATGGATAAAGAGACGAGAAAATGGTTCTAAATTCCAAGCTGAATGGAGGTAACATTGTAACAACAATCAATACATGGGCCATCCCTGTAATCAGATACACAGCAGTTATAATTGACTGGATACAAGCCAATTTGGATGCACTTGATCCTAAAACACGAAAATTCATGACAGTGAATCATGCTTTGCACCCAAGCAGTAATGTCAATCGGTTATACATAGTCAAAAAAGTGGAGGACGTAGGCTTTTGTAAATGAAGCAAACAGTAGAAGAAGAAGAAAAGCGAACGTTGAATGATTACATCAAGAAAAGCAGAAGGATGTTAACTGACGCTTAGAAAGAAAAAAAAAGTGAATGTAGTAAATTCAAAGAAAAGTGCAAGGAGATAGAAATGCAAAAAAAATGGCAAAAGAAAGTTGGAAAAAATAAAACACTCCATGGTCAATATAACTTGACAATATAAATTGGACCATTTAATTAGCTCTTGAAGCAAGATTGCCATGCAGACTATAAACAAAGAGATGATTGGTTAGCAAAAGCTGTACACTTGAGCTTCTGCAGGAAATATGGTTTCCCAACTTGCAAAATCCCTTGGGAATACACAAAAATAGTTGACAAAGTTATTGAAAATAAAAATGAAGATATTATGGGACTTTAAAATTGAAACAGATCTTTAACAAAATATGCCAGACATCACAGTAATCGAAGAACAACATGTGCGGTATATTGATGTGGCAATACTAGGGGATAGTAAAGTAACGTAGAAGAAAATGTGCACGAAATAACTGATCAAGTATAGGGATCTGGAGATTGAAATTCAATGACCTTTGGAGCCAGAAAGCAACAACAGTTCCAGTTGTCATTGAAGCGCTAGGGGTAATATCAAGAAGATTCAAGCATCTGGAAAAGTTGAGCTTCCTAGATATAACACCATCTCAAATGCAGAAAAATGCACTTTTAGCGACATCTTACATTTTACGACTATTCGGATAAGTCCCGAATTGGACTGATTTGCCAGTCAAAGATTTCATTATTTTATTTAGTTTCTTGTTACTCCTTGACTGTGAACTCTGTGAATTTAATATAATAACAACAAAAAATAAATTTTGCAGAAAACAATGTGTATACAATTATCTATAATAATATACAATTATATCATTATATTAACAATAAATACAAATTAATTTAAAATAAAATTAATAAATATAATGTAATTAACGGAATATAGTTTATATAATTTATAATTCACATTTATAATTTATAAATCGTATATAAAGAAAATGTTAAAGTAATAATTTAAGTATAATATACAGGGTGTCCCAAAATTTACGCAAGAAGTAATTTTGATAGAAAATACAGGTTTTTAATTAAAAATTGTAATTTCTTATTGATTCATAAAGTATACAGTATAGGGTTATGCATGGAATAGCATATCGGGTAAATGGCCTCCACGGCTTTGCTGGCTCATACGCACTCTTTTGTCGAAATTTTCCACTACCGTTTTGCATAAATGTGGCTGAATTTCGTTGATACAGCGCTCAATTTCCTCCTTCAAGGCGTGGGTGGTCGTGGGCTTGTTGGCATAAACCTTAGACTTCAAACAACCCCAAAGAAAAAAGTCCAACGGCGTTAAGTCACATGATCTGGGCGGCCAATTCTGATCACCAAAACGGGAAATTACACGACCAGGAAATGACTCATGCAGTAATTGAATTGTTTCTCGGGCTGTAGGGCATGTGGCACCGTCTTGTTGAAACCACATGTCGTCCACATCCATATCTTGCAATTTAGGCACAAAAAACTGGATTATCATGTCGCTATAGCGAGCACCATTAACTGTTATTGCCTTACCAGCCGCATTTTCGATGAAGAATGGACCGATGATGCCTCCAGCCCAAAATCCGCACCAAACAGGGACACGTTGTGGATGCATTTGTTTCTCAACAATCACTCGTGGATTTTCTGAACCCCAAATGCGACAATTTTGTCGATTAACGAAGCCATCAAAATGAAAATGAGCCTCATCGCTGAAGATGATTTTGTTAGAAAAATAAGCATCCACTTGTTGTTGTTCAATAATCCATTCAACGAACTATCTTCGCTGTGTGTAGGGTAACTTTGTAAGCATAAAGATGCAAATCTTTCGTGAGAATACGCTGTAGAGAGCTTCTCGAAATGCCCAATTTAAGATCGCGGTGCCGAATTGATGTTCCCGGACTCTCAGCAACACTCTCACGAACTGCTTCGATGTTTTCTGTTGAACGACTTGTTGAAGGACGGCCAGAGTGTATAAGATCACTAATTGATCCAGTTTCCTTGAATTTTGTAATTAATCTTTTCACAGTTGATGAAGTTAAATCACTATTCCGACCACATTTTGTACGAAAATTGCGAACTGTAGCTGCCAAACCTTCATTATTTTTAAAATATTGCTCAGCAATGAAAATGCGTTGTTCTTTCGTGTAGTGTTCCATTTTTAATAACCCTGAACTGTCAGCTCTCTCGCTGTCTTTTTTTTTTCTTGTTGGCAACACTTTACCGCACAAATGGCGCTAAATTTAAATCTTGCTTGAATTTTGGGACACCCTGTATAAAGAAAGATATTGCTGAAATAATATCATACAATTAAATTTAAAACTGAAGCGAATTTAATTAAAATAGACAAGGTTTAGTTTTCGGTTTGAACAAATAAAATGAGAGTGAATGGTAATATTTAATTACTTCTAAAGGAAATTAATATCAGAATGGAAGCTGAGTCACTTTCTCGGACCACCTACTGGTATATTGTAACAATGAGAACTGTTAATCTATTCAAAATGTTAATTAATTCAATGTTAATTATCAAGTATTTTCGAAAACAGAAAAGTGTTAAACCACACACTTCCAGCAGCGTCTACGAGTTTACATTGCATAATCCTGTCTTAAAATTTTTACACAGAAATTATTTCGCGCAAAGTTGCAAGAGATTATTCTGTTTACACATTCACTGTAATAGTCCGTCGCAAAAGTTTCAAGAAAACTCAGTCTACCTTAAAGAAAGAACACATGTTGGATTTAGAGACTTTACGGACAATGTTGTCGGATTTAACTGTTCTCTCTCTCCCAAACTGCGCTGTTTGAACTAAGAAGCGCTTGTTATCAACAGAAGGCAGTCTTCGCTTTTCTAGACAATGACTTGATTGACAAAAAAAAGCTTCTCTGGTGTCTTTATGTGAGAGTAAGAGGATTTTGGTTACGTTTTCTGGTCTTTAACTTCGGAAGCTAGTAGAAGTTTACAATTGGGCTGAAAAACACAATTAATAGAGAACAACGGCGAGGGGACTTACACATAATGCAAATATAAGAATAGATTTATGAAGCCGCAATTTCCTTAATACTTTATAGCAACGGCAGCTTCTCTTATCTCTTTCTAAGTGCAAGAGAAATGCAAAATTTTCCGGCTCTGTTTTTCATCAGAATTTTCATCAGCACACTCCGTGTGGTGGCCGGGATAAGAATAGCCCCACTGTAGCCCATGCATGGACTAACGTGGAGCTATACAGATAATGGAGAATATGAACTGCATTTTGGCTTCAACCATCTAGCCAAAAATAATAATAATAAATAATAACATAATTGTTACTGTTAGATGTAATTGAGAACAAGGAAATGTAATTTGATTGACTAGAGATGTGAAGTTCAGTTGTGAGTTTAAAACGGTATTAGCAGATTTATTTTATTTAAACAGGTACCATCTATCTAATAAGATGCACAAAAAGTCTGTTATTACAATTATAGAGAAGATGGGAGATGGAACATAAGTAGGCCGACCAAGGATGTCATGAACAGATTTCTTTGGGCAGCTAAAACAGATAACCAAGATTAGTATTACACACTACTCAAAGCTAAGATCATATAAAGATTCTGATACAGTATAAGGGCCATGAATTATTTATTAAGTTGTTTTAGACAGCAATATAGAAGCAGGATAATTAAAAGGCAATAGAAAAGTCATGACAATCATAGAAATAATCTACGCAGATGATTTATTTCATTCCTTATAGTCCTTATAAGGACTGGCTTAAAGGGGCGAAGCAAAAATGCTTTTCATCTTCCCCGTTATCTGTAGATGACAATGTAAGGATAAGGTGTTATTGAGGTATTAAAGCTCTGATCATGGCAGTAGAGTAACAGTAATCCCCGCGCCTCAGTTAGAACTTTATTGGCTACAGCACTGCCAACCATTCCCTCCTAGGGTAATTTTTTCTTCCGCTCCTTACATTTATTATTTCATCCTTATAAGGACTGGCTTAAAGGGGCAAAGCAAGAATGCTTTTCATCTTCCCCGTTATCTGTAGAGGACAGTGTAGGGATAAAGTGTTATTGAGCTATTAAAGCTCTGATCGTGGCAGGAGGGTAACAGCAATAGTCAAGCCTCAGTGAGAACTTCATTGGCTACAGTATTGCCATCCATTACCCTCCAAGGGTATTAATCATTAATCACCGCATCTCACGGTCAATTCCAAAATCTCATCCTATTATATCATTTCATATTGCAAAGGAAAATTTAAATATAAATGTGATACTTAATAAATATTAGGTGTTTAACAGAAAATAAAATAATTAATCTGTATTAAAATTAATTTCAAAACTTTAATTAAATTTATTAAATAAAATTAAATATATATATTTTATTTAATAGTTTAAATAATAGAAAACCATTCAAATATAAGTTTGTGCTAATACTATTCAAATAAATTAAATGTACAGTATTGCTTTGAATGCATTTTTATTGTTTGCATGAAAAAGTTGCATGTTTGGTTCACTAGAGAAGAGTTTCCACACTATGTAAATACATTTTGTAAAAAACACAAAATGAAATGAAAAATTTATAAACATCGAAACAAAAAAGCCACTAGTCAATCCACAGTATTAATGTACTAAAGTTTTGCAACTTGTCATAAGTGGAAGTTACGTATAAAAATCAGTCAACCCATAAGAAGCACATGTATAATACTGACTTGAAATCTACTTGGTCAATTATTGCTTTTGTAGCTGTGGTAAAGAATATAAGAGAATGGGATTTCTTTGCAAAATACTAACATTTTTATTGCATATTGACATCGCAAATACATTGCCAGGAAGGAAAGAAGAAATGTTTGTTATTTTGGAGGGTTTATTTACTCAGAGCCTTTAATCTGAGAACCATTTTTCTAGCGTAGAGATACTGTCTAGAAGTTTCTTGGTTACAGGTTAAGAACGGAGAGATCTTGTTAATACTGCCGTGTGTGTGTGTCTTCGTATAAAGCTGTGATGGACGTAAAAGGGTGGTTCTGTGGGTTATCTGCCATGTAGATTGAAAACAAACTTGGGACTAATGAGGAGCCTTGTAGAACTCCAGCTAGGATTTTGTGTTGGGTAAAATTTATTCCACTATTCTTGAAATGTATTTTTCTATAATTGGTAAGATATGATTGGATTATTATTCCCACGCAAAACGTGGGAGTAATTTGATGATTTTGTTTGTGACACCTTCTGGAATTGGTGTGTTTTTTGTTGTTGTTGTTGTTGTTGTTGAGATGTTTGATGATGTTAATTATTTCTAATGGAGAACTAGGGTGGATCAGCTCTGAATTTGTTTTGGATTGTCTTAAAGTGCCTGACAAGATGAACCTTGTCATCTTGTCAGGCACTTTGATACGAGGTTGATAATTAATTTTTCATATGATGGACTGCACTGATTTTCCAGATTGCTAACTATATCTCCTGCTTTCTCAACCTCTGTGTGCTAAACCGCGGTCGGTTTGCATAAGCGAGAAGATTTTTATGCTTGTTTCTGAGATTGTTTTTTAATTTCCAAATTGAATGATCTTCAGGACTAAGAGATGTTAACTTGTTTTCCCATTGTTAATTTTTGAGATTTCTGATAGCTTTTCTAACTTAATTGTTCATTAGAATTTTTCGATTTTGTGGAGCACGCGTATTGTGATATCGTTTAATGGCTTTGTTCTTTACTTTAATTAAATTCATAATGTCATACGGGAGACGGTTGGACTTATAAGGAGTAATAGCCTTGGTGATTGCTGCTAATGCTTTGTTAAATTGATTTGTAAAATTGGCTATTGCAATGTTTATCTCTGCATAATAGGCACTGGGCCAATGTGTTCGGGGATCACTTTGGATAATTTTTCCAAGCTATCAAGGATTGAAGGGGGGGGGGGAGAATTGTTCTTTATTGCCTAATTTCAGGAAGATAGGGTTGTTATCTAAAGACAGCTCATTCATGATTTGTAGCTAATACTGGTATCTGATGTCCGTAGGATAGCAATATCTAAAACATCTGAACTGCCAAGAGAACCATGATGAGTAGGCTGTGTGAGATGAGCAACTGCATTAAAAATTATACCCCATGATAGTTGTTTAGTATAACCGTTTGGTTGTTTTACTGTTCCAAGCTGAGTGCTTGGCATTTAAATCTCCAGCAATGATAATGGAGTTCTTAATGCCCAGAATGGCGTCTAGATCTGTCACCAGTCAAGTTTTGTAATGTAAGTTGTAGGCGAGCGTAGATTTTAAGTTTATCGGCATTACTGGTGTAAACTTCAATGAAACATTTGGCAGATATGGTTCTTGGCTTGACAGAGGAGTTAGTTAGATGATTTTCAATTTCAAAGATCTGTAGTCATCTCTGCACAGCTTCTGGGCATGACCACTGACATTTATGGCATTATCGTAATGATATTCTTTTTCTCGGGGTTTCTGGGGTAATTCTTAGACCGCAGATCGAAGTTAACTGATAGATGTGTTTCGGCGTGTTGTGGATCTCGCTAACACAAGTGGCATCGGTCATTTGACAGCTCGATACATCTGACTCTCCTTAAATGGAGGGAAAAACCATTATTGATAAGGTCTGTTTCAATCTCTTCTGATACCATAAATGATTCCTCTAAGTACAATGTTCAGGTTTGTTTCTTTGACTACTTATGAAGAATGTATGATATTGTAAGTTAAGATTATCCATCAATTTAGTTTGTTGACGGTAATCGCCAACTGTAGTGGGTGAATTTTTATACCCTCATCTGTATTTTTGCCCACCAGTAGGCGATATTTTGATCCTTGATGATTGATATGACAGATGTCCATTTGCTTTTATTTCGTAGAATGACTGGAGGAACCTATTCCCTAACGGTGCTTGAAGTATCTTTTCTAGGAGTGTCATCTTCCATTTGATCATCTCTGAGAACCTCCTCAGTCCTTCGCTTTTAACAAACATGTTCTTCCTGTGAATCTAATTGATGGAATGCTTTAGATGGGAAAACCACTAGTTTATATTTTCACCTTCTGTTTCTGTGCCATCACCTTCAGGGTCACTACTTGTTACTGAATATAGATTTAGGTAACCAGGCTACTCGACTTCAGATTTCTTCAATAGCTCTTTAAAGAGATCTAGTGCTTGATTTTTGTCTAAATTTTGGACTGTCATCCGTATCGGAGTTTTCCATAGTTTAATTAAAATTCTTACCTGTTAAGCAGCTACTGACTTTCGATCATTACAAAAGTAAAGATCAAGTCACTTAAGGAACGCAAAACAAACTCATTCAATACTAATCTATTCTCATAGTTGAGGCCGTATAATGAAATAAAAATTTAATAGTAGAATTGTATGGTTATAATGCACATCTACAATTTAATCGATCAACATCTTATTGTCACATAGAGCATTGCCATTACCCTCCCTGAGTACCCATTTTAGTCGCCTCGTACGACATGCATGGGCTGCAGTGGGGCTGGTATGTAAGTAAAGCCCTTTCTAAAAATTAATACGGTTCCCCGGACCACTCCCTACGACTGGTCCGAAAGATCGTCCAACTCAGCGTTGGTTCCATTCAGTGACGCCCCCCCCCCACTACTGAGCAGAACCGCTCATATTCCAGGGAAAAGCATCCACCGAAAAGACCCCCTCACGGTCCACGCTGGAGAATACCCTCCCCCAGAGATTTAAAATGCTCTCCCAAGACAAACCCCCAGAAATCTAAGCCCCCCCTCAACGGGAGCAAAATTCCGGAAGAAACCTGAGAGAGTGAAACTCTCGAAACTCTGCGTCCCGTTTTAGTCACCTCTTACGACATGCATGGGCTGCGATGGAGATAAACACCCTCCCCAGAGACTCAAAACATTCTCTCGGGGCAGACCCACTAAATCTAAGCTCCCTCCCCCCCTCACCGGGAGCAAAATTCCTGAAGAAACCTAAGAGAGCGAAACTCTGCTTCCCATTTTAGTCGCCTCTTATGACATGAATGGGCTACACTGGCGATTTTTAAGTAAAGCCTTGTTTTAAAATTAGAACGATCCCTAGATCACTCCATACAGGAAAGATCGTCCAACTCAGCGTTGCCCACTCAGTGACATTATACCACCGAGCAGAGCCGCTCATATTCCTGGGAGAAACATCCACCGACAATGCCCCTTACAGGCCATGCCGTAGAACACCATCCCCAGAAACTCAAAATGTTCTCCCAGGGCAACTCCCCCGAAATGAAGCCCCCCCCCTCACCGGGAGCAAAATTCCGGAGCGAAAATCTCGAAACTCTGATTCCATTTTAGTCGCCTCTTACGACATTCATGGGTTACTGAATAGTTAAAGCCATCTTTAAAAACATTTTAGTCGCATCTTACGACATGCATGGGTTACTGAATAAGTAAAACCATCTCTAAAAATTAGGACGATCTCTATACCACTCCATAGTGGCCGAAAGACCATCCAACTCAGCATTGGCTCCACTCGGTGATGGGCTCTCCTACCACCGAGCGGAACCGCTCATATTCCAGGGTAAAGCATCCACCGACACAGCCCCTCACCAGGCCATGATAGAGAATACCCTCTCCGGAAACTCAAAATGCTCTCTCAGGGCAAATCCCAAGAAATCTAAGCCCCCTCACCGGGAGTAAAATTCTGGAAGAAACGTAAGAGAGCGAATGTCTGCGTCCCATTTTAGTCGCCTTGTACGACATGCATGGGTTACAGTGGCGCTATTCTTAGCCCGGCCACGACACGGGGTAATCATGGTAAAAGTTCTTAAAAGAACTGGGAGATGGACTGATTCCTTGACTCTTTATCCCGTCATCTGAATGAAGAAAATCTGCATGGATGGGGTGTTTTTGAGCTGAAAGCTCTAGTCATGACTGGGTAACGGCAATAGCTGAGCCTCAGTTAAAACTTCATTGGCTACAGCATTGCCATTTGTTACCCTGGAAGTCCTAAAAAGGACTCTTTTCTCCGGATGCATTCAAATTTAACAAGTATATAACCCCATGTTAAAGTTCTTAAAAGAAATGGGAGATGGACTGAGTCCTTGACTGTTTATTCTGTCATCTGTATGAAGAAAATCTGTGTGAATGGAGTGTTATTGAGCTAAACCTTCTAGTCATGGCTGGGTAACGGTAATAAGTCCTTATAAGGACTGGCTTAAAGGGGCGAAGCAAGAACGTTTTTCATATTCCTCGTTATCTGTAGAGGACAGTGTAGGGATAAGGTATTATTGAGCTATTGAAGCTCTGAGCATGGCAAGCGGGTAACAGCAATAGCCGAGCCTCAGTTAAAACTTCATTGACTACAGCATTGCCATTCATTACCCTCCAAGGGTAATGGATCACCACAACACAGAAAAAGTTTGGTGTATCATTTAAATCAATTTGGATCACACAAATTCTGTATAAGCCATAAAGTTTGATATTTAACAGAATGATAGTCGTGCTCATAAATTTTATATTTTGATATTTTTATAATCCTTTTGTTTCTTTGTTAAACATTAAGTTTTCTGATAAATGTTATACAGTTACTTTACCTCTGGGAATAACAATAAACAGCGTAATCGGTTTCCTCTTGATTTAAATAATTGTTGCTATAGTGAGAGATGAGATTACTTTAACCGTTAACATTTTTTAAATAATGCAAGGTTATTTCTTCCTTAACTGTTTAAAAAATAAAATAAACCTGAGTCAAGAGGCCCAATCAGATACGCCTGGGAGCGGTGCTAGTATATTATGGAATGTTTTTACTTCCCTTCCTTTACTGGGAACTTACCACCCCCCCCCCCCCAAAAAAAAAAAAAAAAGACGAAGATATTTCCGTCTTCTTGGTGCCTTGTAGTCTGCGGAAATGCATCATTCGCTTGATCTTTTCTCCGATGAGTAATGTGCATCACTCAAGAAAACTTCAAAATATTTTGTTTATTTAAAGTGTTAATCATTTCAAACTAAAAGTGTTTCCTTCTTAAATATTATCTCATCAATTGATCCACCTGCTTAATAAACCTGATTTGTTAATGATTTGACACCGTAGAGATGATCCATTCACAGAATTATGGATTATTGATTTGGAAATAAACTTATTTCTATCCGCCCACAGAAGGCTCGCTTATTTTAGAAAGATTGGAATAATATGAACTTAATAATTTATTATTAGTTTCTATAATTGGTGTATTTGAAACTGTTTAAGTTACATTAATAGTCCATTCTAGAATGACCTTTTTTTTATTAAATTGTTCTTTTGAAATGCCAATATTAGAGATAATATATATTTTAAATTATTTATTTATACTGATTTAACGTTTTTTCTATATTTATTACGTTTTTACTTAAAACTTTAAAACTACCACATTTCTCGAAAACGTTTATTTGAAAACTATGCGAGTCAACAAACCTTACCGGAAGAAGAAGAAGAAGCGACACAAGGAAAACATGTAAATCTACCCAATTTAAATAAATAGTTTCTTCAAAAATTCATTAACCTCCACATCATATGAGCTATTTCTTTTAATAGATGTTTTACAAGCCGAAATATTCCTTAAAGCAGAAAAAATGTCCACTAATCTTAAGTGTCTGCGTCGAAGCTTTTAAGTATTTCAACTATCCCACTTTAACAGAACTCACATCTGTATCTTTCCTCGTCTCCTGCAAGTGTTTCTGCCTGTAATTAATCTGGCCAGTCATGCATGCACTCTTTGATGCTGCATACAATTTGGGGATCGAATCATCGTAGGATGATACCAACTATTTTTATCATCCCATTGCAACTTGCTTGGAGGTGTAGTTAGCGACCAAATTGCATACCACCTTTCTGTGATGGTTAACTGTCTGCTTTGCACGTCTGTTTCTTACTAAAGGGTAGGTAAAAACAAAATGAAATAAAATATTTAATGAGTAAAATCAAGGTCCGGTGCTTTATCGGTGGAGTGAAGTCAATAGTAAGAAATCAACTAGAGAATTTTTTTAAATTTGACGCCTACCAAGATAATGTGGGCCAAGCACCTTCTGGACGCTTAGACCAGCACTATTTCGAAGAATTTTTACAAAATAAAAAATAAAATAAAATAAAATTATAAATAAATAAAAAATTTAATTCGTTTAGAAATTTATATAATTATTTTAATTAAAACCCTTGTTCAATATTGTTCATCACCATCTAAAATGTGAGCCTTCGCAACTTAGGCAGTCGACGATGCCCTTTGGTTGGAAAGACATGGATTCGAATTCCGTCCGAGACGAAGAACCCTTGTCAGGACTTTTCGACTCAAATTGAGTTAGCCAATCTATATGGAGAAGTAGATGGGTTTTCCTCTAAGGATTACACAACTTATTCCGTCGAATATGGTTTCAAATCCTACATGGTACGGTTTTGACCTGTGCATAATCGCAAAAAAAGCCATCTGGGATGGGTAATTATTCGGATTCAAGTGCATAACACGAACGTTAATGCATTAAACGAGAAATATTTGTGTAAATTCGCAAAAATTAATATGAAATAAATTTGAAAAAAATAATATTAACCGCCAACTAAATGAAATTGTAAATTAAAATCGATAAAAAAAACGTATCTCATTTGCATAATAGAAAATTATTGTTATTATTAAGATATCACAATAAACATATCACAACTATATTACGCATATAATAGTATATAATATATCAGGATCATATCAAGTTCACCTGCACTGTATATATACGAGTACTATAAATCTGTAACTTTTATAATGTTGGACCTATTAAAGTTTAAAACTGCACTAAGAATTAAAGGACTCAGTATTACGGTTTTTTCGTCATTTTTAAAGACTCAACAATGAAATTCGGATGTTTATGTTTGAGACAGACGCTCATTTGTATAATCAATTTTATTTTTCCTCTCGCTATATATACAATATATGACGACATTATTCCCAATAAACTCAAAAAAAAAGTTGTGATTTAAGGAGTTGTAAGTTGTAATATTCTTAATCTTTATTTGGATGACGAGGCGCATTTCGCTACTTTTCGTAAAGAATTTATTTATTTATTTGATGGAATATTTTAATCGTTATCTGTTATATGCATTATTTCCAATACGACTATTATAGATGAGATCTTCTCAGATGGGCCTCATTTGCTGCACTTAGTACTGTTCGACATTAGTTGAATGATTTTTCAGTTTTATTACTTTAAAAACGTGTACTTTTCATAAGTTTAGGATCTGGTCACTTCAGTAAACGCTTGCAAATAGTTTAGTAATGATTTAGTGTTTAGTGGAATAGTAGCGGTTTTCCCATAATCAAAATTACTTCCACTGGAATAGACGAATAATTTTCTCTTTCTTTAAATAAAATACTAACTTTCAAGAAATATTTAAGCATGGTTTAGCAAACTACTAATATATTTAGCAATGGAGACAACCATTCGCAGAATACATTATATATATATGCTGCGACTTAAAGTTCGTTATGGATTAACCCCACATATTATATATATATATATATATATATTATTCATATACAGGGTGTTCGGGATAAATTTGACATATTTATAATTAATTATATTTTTCCGTAAGTTACATGTATTAACACACACTTCTCTTCATTTAAAAGTTTGGACCCTTCTTCATTCATATACAAGATGTCAGAAAGGATGGATAGCTGGAACACACCTGAATTATGGAAGAGAATAACTTGTATCATGATGATTCGTGCCCGCCATCAAAATAAGGATATTACGACTGCTGCCCAATGCTCCCTGAATACAGTAAAAACAATCAGGCATGAACTAGAGACTTGCAATGGTGACTACGAGGATGTAGCAAGAAGAAAGATCCCTAGCAGACGATCTGATTGCGTTCGTACAGCAGAATTCCTCGCAAATCTGCAGGAACAGGTGTTGAAGAACCCTGGCATTGGAATTCGGGCTTTGTTCGTGGAGTTGCTAACTGTAGTCAAGCCCTGGATAACAAGGGTAGCCAATGGTAGGCCGTATGTATGGCAGCAGGATTCGGCCCCTTGCCACACCTCTGGGAAAAGTCAAAAATGGTTGTCTGAAAATTTTTACGACTTCACCAGTCCAAATGTTTGGCCTCCAAACTCCCCAGACCTTAACCCCATGGATTATTTTGTATGGGGCGCAGTTGAAAAAGACACCAATCGCACTTCCAGTAATACAAAAGCCAAGTTAATGGATAAAATTAAAACAGTTTTTGCGGCCCTTCCCAGGGAGACTGTAGCATCAGCTTGTTCGAGGTTCCGAAGCAGAATTGAAGCTGTGATCGATGCTAATGGTGGTTATTTTGAGTAAATCTTGTTGATAGTATTGTAATTAACTCTGCCTGTAATGTTTTTTTGTCAATTCATTAAATTTAATAGATACAAAGAAGATTTTCTTTTTCCTTACGAAACTGTCAAATTTATCCCGAACACCCTGTATTATTAATACATGCTGCGACTTAGAAGTTCGTTATGGATTGACCACACATATTATATATATATTATTATTATATTATTATTATTATTATATATTATTTATATTATTATATATACTGTATATATTATTTATATGATTATTATATATATATATATTATTTATATATTATTATTATTATTATTATTATTATTATTATTATTATTATTATTATTATTATTATTATTATTATTATTATTATTATTATTATTATTATTATTATTATTATTATTATATATTATTTATATTATATATATATATATATTATTTATGGAGACTGCACAAATTGCTTGCAATCACTTTGCCGTCAATTCAATTACTTCCTTATAAGGACTGGCTTAAAGGGGCGAAGCAAGAATGCTTTTCATCTTCCCCGTTATCTGTAGTGGACAATGTAGGGATAAGATGTTATTGAGCTATTAAAGCTCTGATCATGGCAGGAGGGTAACAGCAATAGCCGAGCCTCGGTTAGAACTTCATTGGCTACAGCATTGCCATCCAGTACCCTCCAAGGGTATTGAATTGAATGAATCAATCACCGCATCTCACGTCTCACGGTCGATTGATCCCAATTCTCTTCCTAATTCAATTACTGGGCAATTAAAGCTCTGATCATGGCAGGAGGGTAACAGCAATACCCGAGCCTCAGTTAGCCTACCATTAACATTAACATTTCTGGCTAGATGGGTGAAGCAAAATTGCTTTTCATATTCCCCTTTGTCTTGTAATGGTAGGACTTTAAATGGAATGTTTGTGAGCTTTATGCTCGCCCAGTGAGGGCAGTGAAGTTAGTTGTGTTCAGCTGAACTTAATATAGACTTTGGTCTTTTATATTTGTAGATTTCTTCTTCATTATATTCCGAGGCTTCCTTGATTAAAGGGTTTGGGTGGTTACTTGTCTTGGTAAAGAACTTCTCAGCTAGATTTTTGAGAAGGGAAGAGATATAAGGGATATTAACTTCTCTATGGATCTGGGTGTTTCTTATGTACCAGGGGGCATCCAGAATCATCCTCAGGCTCTTATTCTGTAATCTCTGAAGTTTTAGAATGTTTGAATTTGCGGTGTGGCTCCAAGCTGGGGATGCGTAAGTGATAACCGGTCTAATTGCCATCTTGTAGATTGTTAATTTTGTTTGCATATCCAGTTTACTTTTTCTGTTGATCATAGGGAAGAGCTCTGCTAAGACGTTGGATGTCTTAGAGGTAATGTAACTAATATGTTTGCTGAATAGGAGTTTACTATCAAGAATCACTCCAAGATATTTAACTTCAGTCTGCCATGGAATCTTTACTCCCAATAAATAAATATCCTCCATGGTGTGAATTTTCTTTCTAGTGAACAGTATGGCTGAGCTTTTCTGGGGGTTAACTTGGATCCTCCAGTCTTCCATCCATTCTTCTAAGGTGTGTATGCTATTTTGTAATCTTTTAGTTGCCAGTTTTGGGCTCAGTGATCTTGCCATCAGTGCAGTATCATCTGCATATAATGCAGTGAATGTTGTTCTTGGGTTCAGAGGGATGTCTGCTACATATATTGAAAACAGTAGAGGTGCCAGAAGAGATCCTTGAGGTACGCCTGCCGAGATCCTGCGTCTGGTCGAAACCGTTTCGCCTACCCTGACCTGCATGTATCTGTCTTTCAGGTAAGAATGTATTACCTTTATTAGCCTGACTGGAAAATTAAATTTTATCAGTTTGTAGAGAAGACCTTGATGCCATACTTTATCAAACGCCTTCTCTGCGTCGATGAAGATGGCAACTGTATTGAGTTTCCAGTTGAAACCTTTAGTAATGATTTCTACCAGCCGGTGCACTTGTTGGGATGTACTATGGGCCCTACGGAAGCCGAACTGTTCATTAGGCAAAATTCCTAACTTATCTGTTTCTACTTGGAATCTTGAGAGGATCATTTTCTCTGTTATCTTTCCGAGGCAGGATAATAGGCTTATGGGTCTGTAGCTTTCAGGTAGGTGTGCATTTTTTCCTGGCTTCTTCAGTGGCATGATTGTGGCTATTTTCCATGTAGAAGGGAAATGCTGGAATCTAAAGATGGCATTTGTAATGTTGACGAGATGGGCTATGGCCTTTCTTGGAAGTAGTTTTATTATTCTATTAGTTATGCCATCCGGTCCTGGGGCATTTTTATTGTTTAGATGGGAGATGATATTTATCATTTCTCTTGGATTAGTAGGAGTGATAAGTTCTGAGTTGACATTGTTCTGTCTTAAGGTTGACCTAACATGACGATGAATCTTGTATATAAGGTTGATATTTAAATTAGTATACGATGGGTTGCACTGAGATTCTAGATTATCTACTATTGCCTCGGCTTTCTCTTCATCTTTGTGAACTGTTCCTTTCTTGGTTTGGATAGGGGGTATGAGTTGTTTTTTGGTGCGGATTGCTTTTAAGAATTTCCATACAGAATGATCATCAATGTTAATGTTGGTCAATTTGGTTTCCCATTGTTGGTTTCTGTGTTTTTGAAGAGCTTCACGGACCTGCCTGTTTAGATTGCTCAATACTTTTTTATCTTGTGGGGCTCTGGTATTGTGGTATCTCTTCCTGGCTCTATTTTTTGCTCTGATTAGATCCATGATTTCTTCAGGGATTCGGTTAGTTGGGTTGAAGGCAGTGGATTGTTTGACTGATTCAATTGCTTTCTGAATTTGTACAGTTAAGTTATTTATTGCTGTGTCAATCTCTTCCTTTTTACTGATATTGGGTACCGGGCCAATATGATCAGGAAGAACCTTGGCTAACTTGTCCCATGGTATGAATGTGTGCAGAGGAGAGAATTGATCTGATGAACCTAGATTAAGCACTATTGGACTGTGGTCAGAAGATAATTCGTTGACTGATTCCAATTTGTATTGGTATCTTAAATTTTTAAAGATGACAATGTCCAGCACATCCGAGCCACCCGAAGGGCTGAAATGGGTGGGCTCAGTAGGGCCGGTCACTACAATAGAGTTGAGCATTGCATAGTTGAAAAGTGTGTGACCTTTGGTATTAGTAGATGAGCTGTACCAAGATGTGTGTTTTGAGTTGAAATCTCCTGCTATTATTATGGAGTCATTTGGACTAAGTATGGAGTCCAGATCTGTTGTCATCAGAGGAATGCTTGGAGGGTTATATGCAGCATAGATCTTGAGACTCCCGGCATTGAAGGTATGCACCTCCACACCAGTCACCTCCAAGTTTACTGTTTTGGGCTTGTCTATTGTGTTATGATTTAAATAACTCTTAATATATATGGCTGTGCCTCCGCCTCTTGTGCCAATTCTGTCGTTTCTGTACATAGTATATCCACGGATTTTTGGGTTATTAACTGGTCTTAGGTGTGTTTCACCAATCAAGATGATATCTGCACTGAGACGAGTTGAAAATTCTTTTAGTTCCAATATCTTGTTCATTAGTCCATTAGCGTTCCATGCTATTATCTTAAGATCTTTTGGTTTGAATTTATTATTCATGACAGATGGCTGTTATAATGTTTTGAGTGCTTTGCAGGAATCTTTTTCTGGAAGATGTTGATGGGCATGTCTTGCTGAATTCTTGCAGCATAGTGGCAAGTGAGGCTGTTAAGACAGATGTTATGTTGGAGCATTCTAGCTCGGGAGATGTAGGAGGCTTAGTTCTTGCAGCTTCAGCATATGTTTTGTCCCTGGTTGTTCCTTCTTGTGAGGTAGAAGGCAAGGTGTTTCGGACTGGAAGACAATTTGTTTGGATGCTTGAAACATTGTTACGTGGCGGAGAAAGATTGACTTTTATTGTTCCTCGGTTTTTTGGATTGGAAAGGCATCCCTTATAGTTGGCGGGGTGAGGTCCTCTGCAGTTTGCACAGCATGCTGGAGTTGTGCGAGGTTTGGTGCAAGAGATGGTCTGGTGTCCCTCGCCGCACTTCAAGCACCTGTAGGCTGCCTTACATAATTTTTGAGCATGTCCAAATCTTTGGCATCTATGACACTGACCTGCAGATGCTCTTTTCCTTAGAGGCTCAGTTGTAATTTTGAGACCGCATACTACAGTCAGTTCATAGATTTGCTTTTGTGTGTTGTTTATTTCTACCAGCACCAAAGGCATTGGTCTTTTGTCTGCTCTGAGCATTCTGCTCACTTTAACTGGGGACAGGCCCTGTCTGGAGAGATCAGTGGACACTTCTTCAGGAGTGATACCTTCAGCTATCCCACGTAGAACAACTTTCAGGTTCTTTTCGCTAGGTAAAGTGAAGGTGTGGTATGGGACGCTAGCATTGTCCATAAATCTGGTCATCTGTCTGTAATCCGAGACAGTAGAGGGTTGTATTTTAACTCCTTCATCTGTATTTTTAGCCCATGAGAATGAGATATTTTGTTCTCTTAGGGCTGATGTGAAAGGGATCCATTTTTCTTTATCCCTTAATATAACTGGTGGTATCTTTTCTTTAGGACCATTGAGTACTTCTATCCCTGTTGTTTTGGGTTCTTCCACACTGGTAGAGATTTTCCTCTTCTTTTTCCAGTTGGAACTCTGTATCAGTTTCCAAGGAATGATAATTACTGTCTTGGGATGTAGCATCTTCCACACTTGGGGAGTGTGCTAAATCTGATTGCGTCTGAGTTGTGGGCTCTTCAATCATGTCAACCATATTATCCTCTGTGACAGCTGTGGGGGGGAATGTGTCAAAGAGCTTGACTTTTCCTGGCCAATTTTCACTCAGCAGCTTTCCCAGTCTGAGGAATTCAAAGTAAACTTCTTCGAATTTGGCCTCATTCAGAAGTTTTGCCATGACAATATTTGGAAATGTGTTAAGTCAAGGATGGAGAAAGAGTAGAGATTGCTCTGGTGTTCCGAGCAGGTAAAAGTAATCCTGTGGACTTTTGAGGGTCCACTAGCAAATCCCGTAGACACCCTAAGGTGTCTACCAGCAATAAGATGTCGCGATATAAAATACAGCAATGGCGATACTAACGGCAGTAGGCCTAGCGTATCGCCCTTATAACTTCAATTGACTTACCTGGATGGAAAATAAATAAAGTGCCTGTTTATGGCAGTAAGCAATTAACTGAAATTACTGATGAATACGCATAAATCACTAAATCATAACCGTCAAATTCATTCACAATTCACCATCAATAATACACGACACTAAACACTACCACGCGAGCCGCCATCTTGAAGTTCTTCGTCACTGAGTTAGCCTACCAATTATGTCTATCTAATTTTTATATATAATTTGTTTATTGTTAAAAAATGGTGTATAAATAAAATAAAATAAATTCATGAATTTTTAACTCCTATTTATTTATTTTAATTTAAAGCAAAGAGAATGTTTTATTTTATAAGAAATTTTATTCTCAGTTTTATTTAATTATTGATTAAAATTGACTATATCTAAATATGCTCTAAATAACTAAATTAGGAATTCAGTAATAACAAGTGAAATTATATTAAACATCTATTAATAAAACTCATAGTGTTATCTATACATGATTTACAAAGTACAGAAAATTACAATATGTTTCTTGAATTATTAACTGAATTGGTGGCCAAATTAAAGTCACTTTCAGGATCCATACTTTTCGAATCCACTGACACCTAGTTGCTCTAAAACGTTTGAGAATTTTGGCTTAGCCTCTTCACCAATAGGTGACTGCGGTTAGAAAGAATTCTTGTTGTGAATTGGAGAGAGTCTACCTACTGAACGTTTATAAAAATGAAGACAGTGAGTTTTCAATTTTGCGTTTTAGAGAGATGATGATGATGACTAAACAAGATCTCAAAGCATTTTCGCCTTTAAGAGCACTGCGATGCTTCATCTGTTTTTCATCATATATATAAACTCGCTATATATATATAGTGAGTTTATTTCGTAAGTCCTCCCGTTTTCTAAGTACGAAAACATTTAACAGTGAAAATCAATTCGTGGACCACAAAATAAATTGATAAAAATTGATTGCAAAAATCGAGTTCAAATCTTTTTGCTATAAAGATTTACGAATGTTCTTAAATTAGATTTGAACGCAATATTTCCATTGGAGAAATAGTGCAAGAAAAGATAAAATAAAAGCTACCGCTAAAGGCGCTCTCCGCGCTTCTAAAAAATGGCTAATATTGGAGCGTAGTGACATTAAATTATGGTAAATGGGAAACGCACAGAAGGAACAAATTAGCAGTCTGGAAATTGATTTAAAATAATAAATATGAAAGAAATTTAGCAATTTTATAACACATAATGTTTAAATCTTTTTAACGTTTATAGCAATTTAGAAACGTTTAAAATTAATTAAATTTAAAATTAATTTAAAACGAATTAAACTAATAAAAGAAAATTGTTTTATTCATTACATATCAAATTATCAGTTGAATAGCAGATGTAAGTATTTTATTGATAAAATTGAAAGAGATATGAGTTTCAATAAAATAAATATGCAAATACTAATAAAAATGGGAATGCGCAAGCACAACTGTAACCAAAGCAACATTCCACTAATTTTTTCCCTTTTTTTAAAGACTATGCACAATTATTTAAAAAACAATGTTATGTTTTATAATAGTGGTATCACTATTATAAAACAATAAAACCATTGATTACTTACAATTAATTTCATTAATTTAAAGAAATTACCTTAAAATAATGTCATAAGTAGAACATTCTCCAAAATTTAAATAATATGATCTTTATAGCTATAATTTATCGTGTTAAGAAAAAGAATTCCTCTCCGTGTGGTGGCCGGGATAAGAATAACTCCACTACAGCCCATGCATGTCGTAAGAGGTGACTAAAATGGGAGGTTGAGTTTAATTTCGAGAGTTTTGCCCTCTGAGTTTTCTTCCGGAGTTTTGCTCCCGGTGAGGGGGGATTTGCTCTGGGGGAGCATTTTGAGTCTTGGAGAATGTGTTCTCTGGCATGGACCGTGAGAGGCCTTGTCGGTGGATGCTTTTCCCTGGAATATGAGCGGTTCTGCTCAGTGGTGGGGTGCCCGTCACTGAGTGAAACTAACGCTGGACGGTCTGTCGGCCACTCGTAAGGAGTGGTTCAGGGGAATCGTCTTAATTTTTAGACACGGCTTTACTTACATGTAAGCCCATGCATGTCGTACGAGGCGACTGAAATGGGTACCGAGGGAGAGTAATGGATTGCAATGCTGCCGCCAATGAAGTTCTAACCGAGACTCGGCTATTGCTGTTAACCTCCTGCCATAATCGAGCTCATAGCTCAATAACACCCTGTCTTTACATTGCCCTCTACAGATAATGGGGAATATGAAAGCAATAATAATAATAATAATAATAATAATAATAATAATAATAATAATAATAATAATAATAATAATAATAATAATAAATGTAACAATTGAATACTTCCTTAACTGTTCCCTGTTTATCTTTTTCTTTTTTATCTGTTTATCTTTTTATTTCTATTTTCTGTTTTTCTTGCTCATCTATACAGAGAGGTTTCGTTGTTTAATTCCTAAACAACATTATAAAATGGATTTCTGAGGAACCAAAATTTGCCATGACACAAGTCAACACTCTTGCACAATATAAGAGTGTGTGATAAGGCATATGTTCAGTTGAAGGAAAGCTCAACTCCATCTTGCCAATGAAATGTGGTTCGCTCGCAGGAGATGGTTAGAATCATTCAGTTCTTTGACCTTTCAGTTTCTATTTAGGCAGATAATAAAGAATGACATAAGACCCCATTGGTAACATAATACACTATACTCAAGTTCTTAGTTTCTCATTCGTAATTCTCCTAACTTCATGGCGAAGAAATAAAACATTAATTTCAATGGACCATTAAATCCTTTTAAACAGAATAGATGGTTATTCCTTCAAATCCAAGAATCATTAAGACAGGTCGAGGTACACTGGTGTCCAAAACCTAAGGACGAACACCATTTTGTAGATTATAACCGCAACTTCAGACGAATCAGCTTGTGGCAATTTGCATAAGTGACGATTTCGAGTAGAAAGTGGAGACACATTTAAATTTTCGAATCGCACCCAAAGGGATCACGTGATAGCATTCAACAGAATAAAAGGCAAAGGGCTGCGCTTAGCGAATTGTGTTTGAAGGACGCTGTTTTCGTGAAGGAATAAACTTGATAAAAAGTTGTAAACTCGGGCGTCTTGTAATGTCTCAAAGCCATCATATTGACGATTTCACGCGGGGAAGAATTATTGGAATGCTTGAAGAAGGCCGCAGAATTACTGATATTACCAGAGAGTTTTGTAATCTCACATAGCATTGTATCCTGTCGCTGGAAAGCGTTTTAAACTAGTGAAATGTGTTTTAGTCGTTTGTTAAGAGATCGCCATCGTTCTACTGAGGAGCTGGAAGACAGGTGTTTCGTTATAACAGTAAAACGTCATCGATGCACCACGACAGGTTAGCTTACAAGTCCGTAGGTAGCTTGCAACTGGTTTGTTTCAGAAACCAGTCCTCAGCTGTAGATATGACTTCATCATCTGTGGTATATTTTGTTCCTTTCAAGTGTTTCTTTAAATTTAGAATAAGAAAGAGTCAGATGGGGCCAGGTCTGGCGAATAGGGCGGGTGAAGCAGACATTGAAAGCCCAAGTTGTGTATTATATGTTGGGTTTCATGAGCAGTGCGAGCAGGTGTGTTATCCCGCTAAAGCAATCCGCCTCTGCTGAGATTTGCCCGGTGTTTTTCCATCAGTAGCTCCTTCAATTACTTCAAAGCTGTTGAATAAACTGCTGCTGTAGCAGTTTCACCTTTTTTGAGTACTCGGTAAGGGTTGCACCATCCATATCCTAAAAGACAATGGTAAGAACCTTCCCTGATGACTTTTGTGTTCGAAACGTCTTTGGCCATAAGGAACCTTTGTGTCTCTAATCCATTGACTGTGGTTTGGTCTCTGGGTCAACACGAGCCAAAAATATGCTGCTGATTTCTCAAAATGACCCTAAAATCCCTTGGAATGACAGCACACTTTCTCTCTTTTAGTAGACATTCAAACATTTCATTATGTATTCATGTGTCAATTCTTTACAGCAGAAACCACAGTTTTTGTTGTAAGGAATTTAAAATAAAATCATATGAAGTGTTACGAATTTAATTGAATTTTATAAGAAGGAATGACTTTGGTTTATTTGGCCGTAATAATATGAATTAATGAATCCAAATAGTTTCACAGCATGTACTAATGGCGTCTTGTAGGTCTCGATAAGATGAACAAAAAAATCACAATGAAAGGGTAACATGAACCACAATATTACTAAAATACAGAAACATAGGAACCATTACAATAACTTTAAAACAGAAAACACGTGGAAAGTGGAAGTTAGCGGTCACTTATTGTTCAGATAGTTAAAATTTATTTCAAAACAAAGCCTCTCTCTCTTAGCAAATACCGCAATCCTACTTATGTAAGTCGTTACCTACATTTGTATTCATTGCACTATATATCTAAAATGTATCTAAAAGGTATTACACATACGCTCAAGAAACAGGCGATCTAACTTACAAGAGATGAAGAAAATTATAGGAAGAATTACATTATCTTCTCCGACTACTGGTGAGCAACGGGAGTTCTAAGAAAATGGTGCTCCACAACAAAATCCCGACTTGAAAAAAAAATTGACTCACTCGACGAGATTAATTGCTATTTGCTTAAAGACCACAATCCTTTCAAAAAAACACCTGAGGGATTTATAATATTCCATTTTCTTTTATCTTTTACTTACAAAGGACAGACATTTTGAAAACCAAACAAAAAAGTGCATATTAGAGGCGTTAACAGCAACAGAGAAGAGAGCATTAGTCTAGTATTTCACTTCTCCCATACAATGGGATAAGAGCTCAGTGCCTTATATAGGCAACACCTTTACTGCCCGCAACATAAAAGAATCTACTATGGTCATCCGCTCACAAGGCACACTCAAATAGAAACCAACAAATAGTTCCGCGTGCTATACACGTGACTATAATATAATCTCCGAATGTAGAACTACAGCACCTCTGTATACTCCAAAAATACCATTCTCTGCTACAGCAGACTACATTACTGTCCCTCGCACTAATGTGGCACGTATGGTGATAATACAGCTACAGATGTATTTGAAAAACATCTGTAGCGAAGTTTCTAATTCACTGACTGCTTTGTGCAAATGATTCGGTTACTTTACGCAATGCGTTTACTATGAAAATAGAAAATCAACTTTGTAGTGAAAGGTTCAAATTTAGCATGTATGAATACATAAACAATATATATGTGAATTTTTTTTTTACATTGGGGATAATATATATTAAGGATACCAAGTAATTTTGTGAACTTGTTTTTTTTTACTCCTTCTCCCAAGTAAGCAAAACAGTTAAGTTTGCCCCTGAACGTAGTTCAAGTCTAAAGGTAGTGCAACACCAGGGCAACTCGTTGTAAAGGTGGTTAAAGCTCTGATCACTATTCTTAGTATTTCCCATAATGTAAAACACATCTCACTAAGAGATGTATACTGTTATACATTATGGGTGGGGGAATCACTACCCAGACCGGTTTCAACCTTTTTTGAGGTCTTCTCAGTGAGTAGCTAGACCCAGAAATACCAAGGTTTTTATCAACTTTACAACGAGTTGCCCTGGTGTTGCACCTTGGGAGAAGGAGTAACAAAAACGAAGTTTATAAAATTACTTGGTATCCTTAATATGTATTATTACCAGGGTAAAAAACTTTTCACAACTTTATCTCATCCACAGTTTCTTATTCAAAGTAAAAGCACCTTGTAGCAACTTGTATAGATAAAGTTGATAAGTCTCTGTATTATTAAAATCCTTGGTAGACAGGCTACGGTTCGAGAAGGAAACGACCGTCCCTTAGAGGGTAATGCTGTAGCCAATGAAGTTCTAACTGAGACTCGGCTATTGCTGTTACCCTTCTGCCATTATCAGAGCTTTAATAGCTCAATGCTGTAGCCAATGAAGTTCTAACTGAGACTCGGCTATTGATGTTACCCTTCTGCCATTATCAGAGCTTTAATAGCTCAATAATACCTTATCCCTACACTGTCCTCTACAGATAACGGGAAGATAAAAAAGCATTCTTGCTTCGCCCCTTTAAAATGTTCATTGCCAAACACGCGATATCGCGCGATGCGAGCTCTCACCAAACGGCCGATCACGCGTTATCGCGTGGACCTCGCTAACTAAATGAAAAAATAAAAAAAAATTGGCCACCACACGAAATTCCAATTTTCAGCTTGGCAATGAAAGTGTTAAGCCAGTCCTTATAAGGACTAAACCTTGGTATTGCTGGGTCTAGCTACTCACTGAGGAGACCTCAAAAAAAATCACTACCCAGACCGATTTCAAAGGAGACCTTTGAAATCGGTCTGGGTAGTGACCCCCCACCCATAATGTATAACAGTATACATCTCTTAGTGAGATGTGTTTTACATTATGGGAAATACTAAGAATAGTGATCAGAGCCTTACAACGAGTTGCACTACCTTTAGACTTGAAATAAGTTTAGGCGCAAACATAACTGTTTTGCTTACTTGTGAGAATGAGTAAAAAAAAAAACCAAGTTTATAAAATTACTTAGTATCCTTAATAAATAAATTATATATATATATATATATATATATATTTTTTTTTTTCAGATAGCCATGCTGCAGTTATTCAATATTGGCGTTCACGTGAACCTGCACGCACAATTGCAACAAACAATGGCACGCCAGTTGGAACAACTTGAAAAAATACAACGCTTTTATGTATCGATTATGTGAGGCAATTTGTACCTGTAATTTCCAGTTAGTTTAAATAATTCATTGTTTATTAGTATTCCTTTCCTTTATAAATACCTGAAGAAGGCTGCTATATGCCGAGACTAGTAGTATTTATCATTAAAATCTTTATATGTTATCTCGGTCTTGGAGTCATTAAATCTATTTTTTTCAAATATATATATATATATATATATATATATATATATATATATAGAATAATTATACAGAAATAAAAATATTTTTAAAAAAATTAAAAATATAGAATTTTTTCAAATCAGAATTAATCCCAGGGGCAAAGGGAGAATTTGCTTTAACAAACCTGCCTCTTTTCCATAAGCAGTCTTACGTGCTATTTTTACCTTAATTGAACTTATGGTTAGATATAAACTCACTTCTTTAATTAATTGTCTGTTTCGAATGCTGGATGCACTTTCATTGTTGTTCAATTGTTGGCTAACCCATACATAATACATATATATATATATATATATATATATAATACATATATATATAGGTTAGCCAATACATAATACATATACATCCTACCCTATATATTGGCCTATATATATATATATATATATATATTGGCTACCCCATATATATAATACATATATATAGGTTAGCCAATACATAATACATATATATATATATATATATATATATATGTGTATTATGTATTGGCTAACCCATATATATATGTATATATATATGGGTTAGCCAACAATTGAACAACAATGAAAGTGCATCCAGCATTCGAAACAGACAATTAATTAAAGAAGTGAGTTTATATCTAACCATAAGTTCAATTAAGGTAAAAATAGCACGTAGACTGTTACACATTAATTGAATTCAGTTGCCATCTTTATTAACAGCTTGCCGGCCACTAGTTCATTTTGTTTATTGAAAGTTTATTTGGGGATGGCACCATTCCAAAAATATACTGTAGATCAATACAATAGATACTACAGATATACACAGCCAGCATTGGAATATCTTGAGCAATGTCCAAGTGAATTCATCTAACAACTGCTGTTGAAAAGTTACTATGGTGTTTATCCTAAACTCTATCAGAAAGCATATTATTGCAGGCTCTGCAACATTGCCTTGTGTGGGACTGATATTAAAAATAATTAAATAAATCTGCCAGCGGCTTTTTTTCCCAAAAGGGAATAAAGGCCATTAAGTCCTAACTTATTTGGAAAATGGAGGCGCAGCCAATATCCATCCTTAGCCAATCATGATAGCTGATGCAAGACTACTAAGCATCCAGGGAAGATATTATGAAAGAAAACTGCCGCCCTCTCGTGGTTCCTAATTCCCTTTAACACTATGTATTATTATCAGCAATAGTGCGAGTTCTACTTCTATAAATTGCTACGTTTGAAGTAAAGTTTGTGAAACAAATCACCTTTTTTTCATGTCATCACTGAATTTTTCTTGATTCATTTCTGGAGTGTAAGAACCAATTGTTACTAATCTCCTCTATCGCTTTCTTAATTTAGTTTAATATATTGATTATAAAATGGATTTCTGAGGAGCCAGAATTTGCCATGCACAATACCCGTGCTCCATTCAAACACAGGTATTGTGCAAGTGTGTTGACAGCAGTCAACACTCTTACACGATATAAGAGTGTGTGATAAGGTTTATATTCAGTTGAAGAAAAGCTTGAATCCATCTTGCTAATGACATGTGGTCACTTGGAGGAGGGGGGTTAGAATCATTCAGTTCTTTGATCTTTCTATTTAGGAAGATCATAAAGAACTACATAAGAATCCATTGGTAACGTAATACACTAAACTCACGTTCTTAATTTCTCAATCGTAATTCTCCTAACTTAATGGTCCTTTGAAATTAATGTTTTTTTTTTCCTTCGCCATGAGATTAACTTTAAAGATATACGGTTAATCTTCAAATCGAAGAATCTTTAAGACAGGTGGAGGTACACTGATGTCCAAAACCTAAAGACAAAAAGCAATTCTGAAGATTACAACCGCAAATTCAGACGAATCAGCTTGTGGCAATTTGCATAAGTGACGCTAAGTGAATTGTGTTTGAAAGAAGCTCTTTTCCTGAAAGAATAAACTAGGAAAAGAGAGTTGAAAATTTCGATGTCTTGCAATGTCTCAAACGCATCATCTAGATGATTTCACGCGGGGAAGAATTATTGGAAAGCTTAAAGAAGGCTGCAGAATAACTAATATTGCCATAGTTTGGAATCTCACATAGCATTGCATCGTATCCAGGCTCTGGGAAGCGTTTCAAACCAGTGAAAAGTGTTCCAAAAATTTTCTAAGAAATCGTCCTCGTTGCCTGGAGCAGGAAGACAGATTTTTGGTTATAACAGCAAAGCGTAATCGACGCACCACGGCAGGTCAGCTTGCAGTTCAGCTCCATTCAAGCATTGGTATGCAGATATCTCGACAAACTGTTGCAAGACCTCTGCGAGTTGGACTATATGCCTGAAGGCTTTTGTAGTCTGTGTTCCTTATCCACAGCTCATCGTACAGTACGTTTTCAGTGGTGTTATCCATATAAATTGGACAAGACATCGTGGGCTAAATATGCACTTTACAGGTGAGAGTCGTTTTTGCCTTTCCTTCCATCATAGTCGACACTTGATCTGGCGTGAAAGTGGTACTGCTTACCATCGCGAGAATATTCTTGAAAGTTATAGACACTGCGGGTTCTGGGGTGATCGTGTCGGGAAGCATTATGCGTAATGGACGCACAGATCTACAAGTGCTGGAAAAAGGGACCATGGCTATGCAACATCGTTCACTATGACTAGTGAACGAGGTTGCTATGAAGTTCTTCATCGTTATGTTCGATTGTTCCATGGAGTTGCAGGCGAATACATAAAAAATGAATTCTTCGTCTACAGGAGAATTTCGAACAGTGGAAATACTTCTGGAGACTGATGATACTAATTGAATCGAGTGGCTACCCCAGTTGTCAACCCCATAGAACACATTTGGGATTTAATAAGATGCATTTCTGCTCGAAATTCTCCTCCAAAGAAACAAGGCTCTGAATGAGGAGTGGGCCAGTTTGCCTCAAAATCTCCTGAATCAATTGGTGCTAAGCATAGTACGACGTTGTGAGAGTTGCATTGAAGTTCGGGGTGGACAAATTCCACCGCGAACTGCGCTATGTCTCTCCGCATAGTTTTCTGTAAGCAGTGTGCATTAATTCCTTAATTACGTCCTTCAGAAATTTCTAATATTTGCCAAAAACGTATTGCAATTTAATTCGTACGAAATTTATATATAACACATTTTTGTGTAATATAATTTATTAGTATGCTGGCAATAAATTTATCTCCACCTTTGACTGTAATCATAAAAATATTTTTATATCCAGGTAAAAATATAGTCCGTCCTTAGCTTTGGGACACTGCTGTACATTACCGATACTTATTGAAGTGCTGAAATGCTCGCTGAAGTGAAATGATTACCTGTCCTTGAACTTTGGTGCTAAGCATAGTACGACGTTTTTTGGAAATTGATATGTTTCATTTGAAACATATCAATTTCCAAAAACGACCGGTTGCTAATCTTTATGCACATTTATGTGGACGATATGTATATGACGATATATATATAAGGGGGATGATATATATGTATTTCATATAATTTCATAATACCACGGAATATCACACGTATAATAACAATACCCTGGGATCCGTAATACCAGAATGACTATCATTTTGTACAATATCCAAATACCTCTATCGATACAAAATACCAATTTTATGTATAATTAAAAATTATGATTTATTCATATAAAAATTATAAAATCGACAACGGAAAGCCGATCTAGTTTAGAAGACTTTGTGGCCTACAAAATAAATATTAGTGTTAACGAATAATTACAGAGATTGATTGTATCATAAAAATTAATTTTTTTTTTTTTTTTACTTTGTAACCATTTCCCACCGTAAACCCTCCACGATCCATCTAAGGTCTCTGAACACTAATCTCGACCTAATTGATTAAGTCAATCAACTCCCCAGTCCCGACACCGCCTTATCGGAGCGACAACCAACAACCTAGATTTTGAATCAGCATCTAATCATTTCCACCCTTCCCCATGCCACGAATGTATTAAATTTGTCCACTGAGACAACATATTCGTGAGTTCTTCCCAAAAGACTCTCCTAAATATGAATTTCTAAAAAATTCCTGAATGGCCACAGATGAGTTCTCATCTCCTCTCATCTTGATTGGATTGAAGGAGTGATGCTTTGTTAATCATCTGATCTCAAGCCGTTCACAGGATAAGGTGGTCAGTCTTACCCCCCCGGTGTATCCTATGTCCTGTAGTGTTGAGTTCTCAAGGCCGGTTTGTCTGCTTTGCGGGATGAAAAACCCCAGGATAAACTGGGGGAAAAACCCTACTGTCCACGTCCAAGACCAACTAACTTGGCTATGGCTGAGGAAGATCCTTCAGCTCCTCACGTCAAGGACAGGAATCGAACCAAGGACACTCCTTCCCCAGGCATATGGTTGCGAAGCGCACAACTACTAAGCTAACCGCGGGAACCAGTGAGTTCTCGTAAGCCTCATATATATATACCATTTCATCGATCCACAGCTTCGTGACGTAACAATTTGATATGAATGTGCTTATTTGTTTGCTGTTTTCTATTACGCGTAATTATTGTTTATTCATGGAACACTTCCATTGTTGAATAGGGACAAAACAATATTTCATTATTATTCTCATTGTCATCTTGAAATCAGATGTGGAGTAAATGACGTAATGTTCTAGAGGAATGAATTTTCTTAGTGAAATAGAATTTAATAATAATAATAATAATAATAATAATAATAATTTTTTTAAACATTTTATTATGTCTCAGTATAAGTTACATACAATAATAATATTTACAGTATTTATAAGAAGGATTATATAGAATTTTTTTTTTTTGTCTCAGATGAATTGCATACATAGTTTCTGTAGTAATTATATATATATATATATATATATATATATATATATATATATATATATATATATATATATATATATATATATAATATTTATAACGCATTACAAGTGTGTATAATAGATACAAGTTAGTAATTTTCTTCCTCGAAGCTTATCAGAGCTTATCTGAGGAAGATAATAATGACAGAGGGCGGTGGTTTCATGGTTGTGTTCCTATACTGGTCACAAGCCAGGTGTTGATTTTATTGTTTGTTGGTACGTGCTTGAAAGACTTCGACTGCTTTTACAGTTTAACTTTTTTTTTCTTTTTCATTTTTTTTTTTGTTTTGTGCAAATAGGGTTGGATTTAGACATGGTGTGTTTGTTTCTTTGTGTTCTTGTAGTGATAGTTTTTGAGAGGGGGGTTGTCATAGGTTTGTGTGTGTGTGTGCATGTGTGGTGGGGGAGAGAGAAAGAGGAATTGCTCTAATTTTCATTCTCGCTATAATATTTATATAGTGCCTGTTTCAGCTCTCTGTATGTTCCTAGGTTTCTGTTGTCGAACGGCAGTTTGTTTATCATGTCAGGTACGTAGTAGTTTCGGGTGGCTTTGCCGTAGTGATTGTTGTACTTATATGCTATGTAGTTTGTTGACTGTGGTCTTGTTATTTGATATGTTGTTCTGGTTACTCTATATGTTGGGCTGTAGTAGTGTTTTAACATGACTGTGTAGTGGCGTAAGTGTTTCACCTTAAATATTTTGTGTTTTGACCATGCTTCCTGCATAAGAGTGTGTTGTTCCCAGAATATCAGTTTTATCATTTTATCTTGCAACCATTGTAGCCTGTTAAGTCTGTAGTCTGTGCAGAATGCGTATGATGTGATTGCATATCTTAAAATGTTTTCACATAATGCTTTATAGATTAGTATTTTTATGTGGGTTGGGGCGATGTCTTTTAATCTGTACAGTTTGCTTGCTATTATCCTAAGCTTGGTATGTAGGTAGTTTGTATGGCTATTCCAACTTTGATCAGCATCGAAGTGCAGTCCAAGATAGCATGTTGTTTTCACCTGCGTGATGGTTGTGATTTTAGGTTCTGCACTTTGTGTATAGGAGGATGAATGTTTGATAGTGAGATATTTAGTTTCTATGGTCAGGGTTTGGGGGTTTTTGAATATCATTAGCTTTGTTTTTCCAGGGTTTATATATATACCGTTTTCGGTTAACCAGTTAGTGATTTGATTGATGTCGTGTTGCATATTTTTGTAAGCGATATTTGCATTGTTGTGAATGGATACTATGGCATTGTCGTCTGCATACTGGAAGATTTTACTTTTTAGGGGGAGTTGGCTTATGTCGTGTGTGTATATGTTAAATAGAATGGGAGATAGGACAGCTCCTTGCGGTACTCCACAGGTTACATGTACCTCTTTGCTGTGTGCTGATCCTATACGTGTGATGTGCTTTCTGTTTTTCGTGTTTGCTTTAAACCACTGGAGTAGACGATCTCCAATTCCGATATGGGTAAGTTTCGTTAACAAGGTTTTATGTGTTAGTGTGTCAAATGCTTTTGTTAGATCAATGAATACCACTAACGTTATTCTGTTTTTATCCAATGCAGCGTTTATTAGATCTGTGAAATCTTCCAGGAGTGTTGCTGTTCCTTTATTTTTTTGAAAGCCATATTGTGTTTTGGGTGTGATTTGAAATTTTTCAACGTATGTGGAGAGTTTCTGATGTACAATGCGCTCCATGATTTGGTTGATTACAGGCAGCGTGGCGATAGGTCTGTAATTACTTATTATATTTCTTTTTCCCTGTTTGTGAATGGGTGTGATTAATGCAGACTTCAGTGTTTCAGGTATGTGTCCCGTTTCAAAGATTTTATTTAACAGTTTTTGTATAACTGGAAGTAGGTCGGTTGAGTGTTTCTTGATGTCTTTTGGTCTGATTCCGTCTATCCTCGGTCCTTTGTTAGGATTAATTTGTTGAATTGCCAGTGATAGTTCTTCTATTGTTACTATGGGGAATCGCATCGACTGGGTGGCTCGTGGACCTAGTGGAGAATGTTCGTTTGTGTGACGAAAGGTTGTTTCTTGTAGCTTTTGGACAGAGTTCACGAAGTGCTGATTAAAGTTGTTTGCCAACTGTTTGAGGGATTTTGGGTCGCAGGCAAAGCCGTGCTTTATTGTTTCTGTGGCAGTGGTTCTGTGTATATTGTCCAGCATTTCATTAATCAGGTGCCAGGTTTCCTTTATGTCATTCTGAGCTGTTGTTACTTTGTTGCTGTAATAGTTTCTTTTTGCCGTTCTAATCTGGGTTGTTAGGAGATTCCGTTTTCTTTTGTATTCAGCTTTTAAGGCGATATTGTTCGGCGACTTCTTAAGTTGTTTCCATAGGGCATCTTTTCTTTGTATGTCTGTTAGTATGTTGTCTGTTATCCAGGGATTTTGTTTCGTTTGGGGGCGTATTTTTATTTTTGTTAATGCTTTGTTATATATTTTGTTAAATGCAAGTTTAAGATTATTATATACAGCTTCAGCAGAGTCTAAAGATGCCATCTGCATCCAGTCTGTTTTTCTGATTTCATCGTTCACTATTGCTTCGTGTACAATGCTATGATACTGTTTGTAGTCTCAGTGATTTTTATGGGTTCTGGTTCAGTGTGTATCTGCAATGCTGTGAAATAATGGTCTGCTAGTTTGCATGTTATGACGGCGGCTGTGTGGCTGTTTGGAGGGGCCCTTATATTTATATGATCAATGCAGGTTGAGGTTGTTGTGTTTCCGACTATCTCTGCTCGTGTATACGACTGTATGGATGGGGTTATGTTATATGCCGATAATAGGTCTAGGTATTGTTCTGTGTTGTTATTTATGTTCCTAATGTTTATATTAATGTCTCTAATTATTATCAAGTATTTTGAGGTGCCTACTTTCGTGGCTGAAAGCCATCTGTTTAGTTCTTCTAGGAATTTTGTGGTGCTTAAGTTGGGTGGTCTGAATATTGCGTTTAATATCAGGGAGTTTTCTTGTTTGATGTTTTTAATTTCGATACATATGTTTTCTGCGTATTCTAATTTATAGTTTATTTCTGTTACTTCTAGTTTATGTTTGATAAATATTATTATACCACCGCCTCGTTTTGTTTGTCTGCAGTGTTTGTGTTGTTGGAAGTGTGGCATTTGGTAGGAGGATGCCTCTTCGTTTGTCGTAGATACTTCAGTCAGTATTAAAATGTCTATTTCGTCTATATCTTCCTTCAGATAATCTTGCAGGGTCTGCCAGTATTTTTGAATGCTTCTGATGTTGATGTGGAGAATAGATAGTCCTTTTTTGGGGATTGTCAGTTGTTTCCATTCTGATATTGATTTCAGAATGTGGCAATTATCATGTTCCTGAGTGATTACGTCTGCTTGTTGGTGTGCATTCTTGTTGGTTGGGGTGCTGTTCCTTCTTTACGAGTTGTCAATATTCCTTTCAATGTGACAGCCTGTTGAGGTCATCTACGGATTTTATTTCGATTGGTTTTGCGTCTTGTGTCTTTCTAATGAATATTTTGCTGTCTCCTATCCATATAAACTGGTAATTGTTTTCTGTTTTTACTTTCCTTGCTTGGTAGAATATTTTCTGATAGTGTGGAGTAAGGTATTCAGACAAGTATATTGGGGTGTTGTCGTGGTCTCCTTTCAGATCCTTTACTACTGGATTTTTAATCCTGCTAGCTTTTATAAGTGTAGTTTTTGTTAGGCTGTTGGTGAGTCGCACTACGACGGGTATTATTTTCTCTTTTCCTTTTTTGTGGTAACCGATGCACTGACTGGATGTCTCTTGATTCAATGGGAGAGCCGATTTTTTGGCTTAGTTGTATTACAGTGTCTCTTAGATGTTCCGTAACTATTTCTGGGAGACCATTTATGAGGAGGTCATTTTTGTGCTGCTGTTGGTTTGAGAGCTCGTACTGTTGCTTTAGAGAGTTTAGTTCTTGCTGTAGGTCCGTTGTCTTTTTAATTAAATTATGCTGTCTTTCAGTTAGCTCTTTGACGCAGTTTTTAATTTCTCTAACGGTCTGTAACATATCTTCTATCGAGTTATTATTAAATTTAATAAATTCCTCATATTGGTTGAATTTTTCTGTAATTTGTGCGGTATGTTTTTTAAATAGTAATAATATATTTTACTATATAATATATAGTAAATATATATTATATTTACTATATATTATATAATAAATATATAAAATATATTTATATATAAAATATATAAATAAATAAATATATAATAGTAATAATAATAATAATAATAATAATAATAATAATAATAATAATAATAATAATAATAATAATAATAATAATAATAATAATAATAATCGGCCTGCCTGATTCTTCAGTGATATATCCAGAATGAAGGATATAATTTAGCGTCTATAAAAACATTATAAATGATATATATGATATCACTTCTCTATTTACACTAATCATAATACTCAACCTAGTTGACCAATTGGTTAGTGTATCCCCTCTCCAATGAACAGGATTTGATTTCGAATTCCCTTATGGGTTTGCATCTATCTTTAGGGAGATAAAGTTCATCTCTCCAGATGAGTTTACTGTCCCTACTTACTGTAGGATTGAAGCGGGGAGAAAGTTTCCATCTTTGGTCCCCTGATGTTGTTTGCAAACCAGGTCAAAAATAATATCAATACAAATATACATACACATATCGGCCACTGAATTATAAACCTTCATGCAGATATACATAAAAATCACTTACTTAGTGTATATGCAAAATACTTGGTCATACCCAGAATAGTTACCCAGAACACGTGCTTCACCATGTGTTCTGGGTATCTATTCAGTAATCGTCAATAATGTTGATCACAATTGGTGCCCATCTGGTTGGAGCCCAGACTGGTTTCTCAAAAGGTGAGATATCCCTGGTGTTTAATCAGTAGAAAAATAAATCACAGTGACTGTCTAAGAGACGGAAATGTGGTCCTAAAAACAGTCTGCACGACATTGCAGTCGTCCAAGAAGGCTTGTATACGGAGAAACAGAACTTCCTGTTCAAACAAGAATTGACAGAAGCATTAAATGAAAGCTGTTTCTGACCCATGTCTCACCGAACTATGTGGAGGAGATTCAGGAGGATTGATACTGGCAGTCACATGCCTCTGAGGAAACCACTAATTTTGCGAAGAATCGGAAAGTTCGGCTACATTGGTGTCGGGAACCACGTAACTGGATACTGGAAAAAAGTCATTTGGATCGATGAGTTAAGGTTCATTTGGTTCTATTCCGATGGTAGGCACAGAAGTTGGTGGTATCCCCATGAAGCAATGAAACCAGCTGCCTCTTAAATACAACTCAAGTTCTATAGGTGGCGTGATGTTGTAAAGCATGTTCTCTTGGTACGAAATGGGTTCTCATATATATAGCTGGAAAATCGAATTCCTCCAAGGAATATCTCGACATTGTTGCTGATCAAGTCCATTCTGCACTGTTGACATTTTATCCAGAAAGGGAAGCTTGGTTCATAGAAGACACTGCTATTGTTCATGGTGCGAGAATTGTTCAGCACCGGATTAGCGAGCATTAAAGCGACGACTTCAACCTTCTCTGGCCACTATAAAGCCAGGTTCTGAACTCCATTGAGCGTGTATAGGACAAGTTAGAACAATAGATCCAGGAGCAAAAAATATGCTTTTTTTACTTCAGGTAACTAGTGGCAGCATAAAATAGGGACTGTATTGGAAAACGAAACAGAAAAAATTCTCTGGGACTTTAGATACAAGTTGATCGGCATTTGGATCACAATAGACACACTTATTGAACATGGACAAGTTTAGATTATTGGCATCGCAGTATCCACTGATAACAACATAAACAACAAAGAACTGCAAAAATCACTAAATATCGAGAGATCTGTCAATCGAAGTTGGCCGACTGTAGCTTAAACACACCAAAGTCATCCCAATAGTTATCGATACACTTGGTGCAAGCTCAAATACGCTATCCAAATACTTACAGGGATTAAACATCAACGAATCTACATATGATCTACAAAACCAAATTAATTTGAACAATCCATATTTTACCTGAAAGACCATTCTTTGGTGGTAGCTCCGAGAAGCAATGACACTAGCTTGCCTTTTAAACAGAATTCCATGTTCAAGAGGTTGTGTGATGGCATAAGTCGTGTTCTGTTGGCATAGGACCGGTCCAGTTCCCTTATATTGCTGGAAAATTGGGGAGCCCATCAAGGAGCATGTGAACACTGCTGCAAATCAACTCCATTCTGTAATGTTGATTGTCATCCACAAGGTGGCGGTTGAATTACGGAGAAAAGTGCTACTGTCCATGGCTCACAACTTGTTCAGCAGTGGATTAGCGATTACAATAGCGATTTTCCCATCTTCTCTGGCCATGGATTCCCTGTCGTCCATGGAAGTTGAGAATGAATGCTCTCAAGAGGAGGGTGGGCTAGATTCTTCTTTCATAGAGTGGTTCGTGATTGGAATGGATTTATGTTGAAAGTTATCTGTGTAAATAGCGTGAATGCATTCAATAACATAGATGACAGCTGGTGCAAACAGTATGGCTTCCCTCTATGAGTTCATGACTCCCTGGAGGTCTCTCTTAATAATAATAATAATAATAATAATAATAATAATAATAATAATAATAATAATAATATCAGATGAGTTGAAGCCTAAAATAGTGGTAGAAAATTCTCAATCAGTATTACACAATCCGCAATTCTGATATCATTTTTGACACTCTCCTTTGCACTCAACAGTCCAAGTGAGGTTTAATCAAGGTCTTTTAAAAAGACAAAATGGCTTCCTTATCTTTACATATCATTTCAGCATGGCAATTATTCTGTGAGTTATATTTACAATCTTTGCTATATGATCCTTAAAATTCAACTTCATGTCTTCACAGACTTCAAGATCCATAACCTGATTAGATTCTTCTACCATTATCCACCACTATCATACCTCATTGGTTATCTAATCACACCAAAATGCATGACCTTATATTTACTGATATTGAAATGACATCCATTATCCATTATTCCATGCCCATAATTCCAGCCTAGTCAAATCATTCTGCAAATACTACATGTCATCAGTATTCCTGATTACCCTACCTACCTTTGCATTATCAGCAAGGTATGTCGCTTATTAAATCCTTCCCAATATCATTAATGTACAGATTGAATAACAGTGGACCAAGCGCTGGTCCTTGCGGTACACCACTTGTTTCCTTAAATCTTGCAGACTTACATCCTTCATATACCGCTTTTTGATATCTGTCAGTCAGCCATCCTCTTATCCATGCTAATATTGTTTAACCCAAACCCATTTTCTCCAATTGATGCAACAGTCTACCATGCAGTATTCCATCAAAAACCTTAGCAAAATCCAAGGTAACATGATGTATCCATTTCCCTTGTCTAGTTCAATGGTAACATTATTATAGAAGGTGAGAAAGTTGCTAAAACATGACCTATAATAAACCCAACGGAAATTTTTGAGTTAGTAATTCTATTGTTTCTTTAAGGGGAATGTTAGTGAAGAGGGAGACAATGTCGAAGCTGATTAACAAGAAACAACAGAATTAGTAACTCAAATATTTCCGTCTGATATAGTTGAATTGTTCAAGTTTGTTATTGCATCAGGTTACTTCACCTGGAAAGGTCAAATTTACAAGCAAGAGGAAGGAACAGCAATTGGATCTCCTTTATCACCAAACCTAGCAAATTTGTTTCTAGAACACCTTGAGGAAAAAATATTCACTTTTGAACCCAAACCAAAAATTTGGCTAAGATATGTCGATGACGTATTTGCAGTATGGAATCATCCCGAACCTGAATTACAACTGTTTCTAGATAAAATTAACCTTCTTCATCATCGCATCAACTTTACGTTAGAAAAAGAATCTCCACAGGGTATCTCTTTTTTGGATTTACACATCAAAAGAAAAGAAGACGGTTCCATCGCCACTTCCGTCTTTCGCAAGCCTACATTCTCAGGTCGCTACATTCACAATTCTTCTGTTCATCATCCATCTCAGAAATCTGGCATTATTAAATCACTAATTTCCAGAGCACACAGATTCTGCTCCTCTGAAGAATCTTTAAACCAGGAATTAGAAGTTATCAAAAATACAGCCATCCTAAATGGATATAATCCCAAAACAACTCAAAAAATCATCAGTCACTTCTGCATACATCAAACCAGACAGGAAGAAGTGCATAGGATTCCCATACCTTACGTTAAAGGCATCTCAAAACGTCTTTCTAAAATTATGAAGAAATACAATTTTGCCACTACTTACAAACCTATCAACCAAATTTACAACTTACTACCTTCTCCCAAGGACAAATTCTCACCCTTGATGTTAGTTGGTGTTTATGAGATTCCATGCTCATGCAAATTATCTTACTTTGGACAGACAGGTAGGTCTGTTCAGAAACGCATCTCGGAACATCAAGACCACATTCGGCTTCTTAAACCGCAGAAATCTGGCCTCTCTCAACACGGAATTGAAAATCCAAACCATAGGATCCATTGGGAAAAGGCTAAACTTTTACATAGATCTTTATTTAAACATGAACGTTTATACAAAGAAAGTTCTGAAGCCCTACTACACAGACCAATAAACCGCAACGACGTTCTTACTATTCCTAAAGTATGGGAAATTATCATACAAAACTGTGTTAAATAATTAACGTTTATTTATTAATTAATTATTTTTTATTTATTTATTTATTTTTTATTTATTTATTTATTTATTTATTTATTTATTTATTATTATTTTTTTTTTTGTACTACTTTAGCACGTTATGCATGTTTTCATGAGATTCTATTGTAATCATGCGCCCTAACTGTATGTTATTCCTAATTTTTGTTTAAATACTGTACTGATGATGTCCTAAGATATTTAGGATGAAATATTTACAATTAAATAATTTTCACTGTGGTTTATACGTGTGTTTCTTCTAATAATAAAGTAGAGATTCGCTGTCAACCCATTTCGAAATGCGGGCCTTAACTAATTTTTCCAAAATCTTCACCACCACTCCTGAGATACTAATTAGTCAATACTTGGATACATCGGTCTTTGGTCCACCCTTGTGAAATGGGATTACCATACATTGTGTCCGCTCCTGTGGAAGCTTCCCTGTTCTGAGACTCAAATTATATAGCGTGTTCAACGGAATAGCCCAGTTCAGTTGAACACTCGTTTAGCACACGTGCTGATATCCCATCAGTTCCTATTGCTGAATTCTTATTCACTTTGTTTAACAGCTCTAATACTTCGTCCTCATACAGTTGAAAATACAGTTTCCTCATACAGTGAAGTAAAAGTGTGGAGTTCAATGTTCAATACACCAGGTGGATAACTTAACAAAATGGGCACTTATTAGTTGAACAATCTCTTCTGCATCAGTCACCGGCAAGCAATCTGCATTGAGTAGTAGAGTTATTCTTTCAAATCATTCTTTCTTTTAGGTACAAAGCCACGGCAGAATTCTTTATGTTGTAATTAACTTGCATAACCCATTTTCTGTCATACTCAGCTTTCCGTAAAGCGTTCAACACTTGTGACTTTTGTGGATTTTTGCTTATAATTATCATAACGGACATTATCCTTATGCACACGGTATTCCTTCAAAGTCATCTTTTTCTCACGAATCGCTTGCTTAATTAGATTACACATCCATTTCACTCATATTCCATTGATGCTTTGAACTCTCGGGACACATTCTGATATCGCATTATTTAAGTATTTTTTAAAAACTTAGGTGTTTTCAATTGAAAGTGAGTTAGACTGTCTCATCCGGCGGTGGATGGGTTTTATAGTTCTAGAAATTTGTCACTGTGTAAATAAATATTTTTCTTTTCCTGAGCTAAATTTCAGGGTATCCTTGTCCAAGGTTTTTAAGCAGTGATATCCGATAATCGAAACGAATTACCCATATGTGGAAAAACGTATGTTGTTCTAATACGTGCAGTTGTTCTGCTTTTCTTGCAGTTTGTTTAGCCTTTAGAAGCAAGCAGTAATAAGGAGAATTACACATTGTGTTATGAGTTTTGCAAATATGCATTTGTCAACCTCTCACGCATGCTGTCTCTTAGAAGTGTGTTTGTTTTAGTTTGACAAGCGCATAATCTTACATTTAATCCTACAATACCCTTAAATTCTTAAAGTAACTGGGAACTTTATTTGCAAACTTGTTCAGAAGCGCGAGTAAAAGGAGTATTTATTAGTGAAGAATCAGGACTCTGAACTCCATTGTGCCAGCTGTATGTCATTTATAACTACCAGAATTATGGTATATTTGCAAATATATAAACAAAACATGTCTTTAGTGAGAGAAATTATTAATTTTTTTTCCAACCTCTATATCATACAAATCTTCAATGGGAATTGTGTCCTTTAAAGTACTAAAGTTCAACTAACGAAAAGGACCATCATGGCCATGTCGTGAATTTTGGTTCCACAGATATCCTCAGGATCACTATTACGAGCAATTCTTTATGATGTACAACGTGTAGCGTGTTATATGTAAGAGCTGATATCATAAAATTACAACAATGTACGCACGCACATATGCTTGGAACGTCAATATAAAACTTTACATTCATGATATCGTACACTGCGACTAGAACCTAATCAATGCATAAGAAGCAACTTCACATCATTACAATTCTCCGCAGAAACACATTCTTCTAATCTATTTTGCTTCTCAATGCGACTGAATATAAGTAAAGTCTAAAAATAGCCATTGAGACTTCCTGCATTTAACAAGTGAACTTTTCAGACGACCAACACTAACTGAATCATTCAGCTCCACTCTTGATTTATAGCGATCATTAAATCCACATTGTTTTTCACTAAGGGACATTGCAAGATTAAGAAAATATAAAAATAGCCTTAGGGATGTCGCAATAACTCTTAATAACTCTATTGAAGCGTAGCCTTCTTGTTTTTACAGCTAATATTTCTCATGTATAGTATGCTGTTCTTGACATTAATTGCTGAATAGTCGGAGATTTATATTGTTAGCATATTTTCATTTTTTTTTCTTTCTCTTCGATAATTGTATAGTGCGCTTTTTCATTTTTAAATGCAAGCGTAAATCATTGAAAAGAAAATTATAAGTTTTCTCTCAAATATTAATAATTTTGCTATTATATATATTATTGCAATATATATATATATATATATATATATATATATATATTTATTTATTTATTTTTTTTTTTTGGTATGATCGCTCTTCAAGTAGTTGACAGACAACTAGAGCTGGGTTTCTTGACTATGTAAAAATAAATTTAAAACAATGTACGCACGCACATATGCTTGGAACGTCAATATAAAACTTTACATTCATGATATCGTACGCTGCGACTAGTAGAACCTAATCAATGCATAAGAAGCAACTTCACATCATTACAATTCTAGCAGAAACACATTCTTCTAATCTATTTTGCTTCTCAATGCGATCGAATATAAATAAAGTCTAAAAATAGCCATTAAGACTTCCTACATTTAACAAGTGAACTTTTCAGACGACCAACACTAACTGAATCATTCAGCTTCACTCTTGATTTATAGCGATATATATATTGTAATGTTTTAAATTTATTTTTACATAGTCAAGAAACCCAGCTCTAGTTGTCTGTCAACTACTTGAAGAGCGATCATACCAAAACTTGATCCCTCAGACATGGTTGAAATCATTAGTTTCCTGTCATCGCGATAAGAGAGAATATTTATAAGAACTTTTTCAATTAAAAGTAAGTTAGCCGACTTCACACGGTAGAGTGAAGTTTCGTCGTTAAAAGAGACAACCTTTCCCCATGAGCAACATATCCACACGCACGCGGGGGTTTGAAAGTACCTTCCACTGTCAGTGGGGGACAACAAGTGGATAGGCTTAATATATGTACCACACTTACCTAATACGCAAATCGACAACAAGAATTGATAAAAAGAAAACATAACGAGACAATCTGCGACAATAGAGCCACTCTCCGTAATACTGTCAGTATGTGTATATGCAACTTCTTGCCTAGAAGACAGTTTCAAGAGAGTTATGTGGGCAAATTTCAAAATGGAGAAATGGACAATGAAATATCTGTGTGCCTCTGGTCCCACACAAGACTTTCTTAGAGAAGTGTGGAGCAGTTCGAGTCATTAGCGCCGGCAGCTGACATAGAAAATGGAAAAAAGTGATCTTGTTGAAGATCTGAATGAACAGCAAAGTAGGATGTGAATCCAACCAGGCATATAAAAATGGTTTGGGAAAATTTGAAAAAAAAAGGGGAAGTATAATAATAATGATAAGTATCTGCTGGATTTCTGCTCAGGATATAGGCTAGTAATTACTAACACCGTTCTCCAACGAATAAAGGTGTGCACAAGTTCACGTGGAGCGAAGAGATAAGAAAAGTGATAGTAAGATCTACATGCTGGTTTTGGACACAGGAGTGCATAGAGGACTTGAAATTGGAAGTCACCATCACTTATTTTTAAGTAGGATTATCACATTGAAAAGACCTGTATGGTAAAAAAGTCTTAACAATAATTAAAGCTGAGCTATGTTTACAGATAAACGGTAGAAGGTTAATATATAAACATTATGGAAGAAAGAATGAAATAGTTCGAAAACAAGAACCAAACCTTGGAGTCTCAGGAGAAAATTCTGAAGAAGACATTCACTGATTCAGCTTAGTAGGTATGTGGTAACTTTGTCTGCAAGGGTAAAAAATAAGAACACCATAGCAGAAACAAGAAGTTAAAGAAGCAGTCCTGGAAAATAAGAAGGCATATAAAATGTTCCTATAAGTCCGCAGATGCCCTAAAAGAATGCAGAGAAAAATTTAAGAGAGCTCAGCTATGTGTAAAGGTAGCTAAATAAAAGTCATGGGAAGACTTTGGTAATAATATGGAAAACAAATATCACGAAGGTGGCAAAATGTTCAGGAGGCTACTGAAAAAGCTTAGAAATGGAGGTACCGTAAAAGGAATCAAAGATGATAAAAGTGAACATGAAAACTGAAGATAAGGATATCTAATATCTCTTCATATCTAATATCTAATATCTAATATTAGATATTAGATATCTAATATCTAATATCTGTCATATCTAATAATTTATTAGGACACCTCATGGCAAAACTCGTAGAAGGGTTGTAAGTTCTATTCGCTACAAACTTGATATTAACTAGGTCTGCCTACTCACTGATGAGACCTCAATAAAGGTTGAAACCGGTCTGGGTAGTGACTTTCTCTCATAATGTCGAACAATAATACAGCTCCTAGGAGCTAAGTTCACATTATGGGTAAATATCAAGAATAGTGATCGGAGCTTGCTCCACCTTTGACACGAGTTGCCTCAGCTTGCACTATCTTTAGGGTCAGTTGCTGCAGTATCCAGGTATTTGCTTACGCTTGGAATCGCCGAACTTTATATAGTTTCTATTATATTCGGCACGAAACTCTTTGAGTTTCTTATTCGGCTAAGAAACTATATGGGATGTAATATCTCTTAACTTAAACAAATAGAAGCATTTGGCTCTTTATATATCTAATGAAGATAAGGATATCCTAGATATTTGAGTAATTACGTTGAAAGATTGCTAAACGAACCAAGAAATGACAGAACGTACTAGAAAATTTTCAACAGGAATCTTGAAATATCTTGAATCTTGAAAGTAAAATCTTGAAATGTGGAAATCCTGATTTCAAAATCTTGAAATGTTGAAAGTCAGCTGTAGTAGATGATATTCGACCAGAAATGCTCAAGTATGAGGTATAAAGGTTCTGCAGTGGCTACACTGCATAATTCAAATGGTGTGTTCAGAAGGTCAAATTCGGTTGATTGGTAGAGCTCTCCTAGTACCCATCTGTAAAAAAAGAGAATAAAGTTGAATGTGAGAATTACAAAGGAATTTCTTTACTAAGTGTTGTGGGTAAGATTCATACAAGCTTACTCGAAAAGATGTTGAGAAAGATTGTGGAAGAGAAACTTGGAGAAGAACAAGCTGGGTTACGGACAAATAGAGATTGTCAGGATCAGATTTTCGCTTTACGACAAACAGTTTAGAAATGATGGGCATATGACAACGATCTGTCCTTAAGTACTGTAGTATACAGTATTGGAAATGTATGCGACAATGTTCCAGGGAAAAGCTTTTCAAAACATTCAGTCATATCGGGTAAATGGAACATTATACATAGCAATACATAATCTATATTTAAGTTGTCAGTCAGCAGTTAGAATTGAAAGAAATACAAGAAGATTGTTTGATGAAATCAGATGTAAGAAAAGGATGCACATTATCTCCACTTTTATTCATCATCTATATAGATCCCAATGAAAGAAATTGGCATTTGGCCTGATATTAGAACTGCAGATGTCAAACGTAGCTCTTTGCTTTATGCAGATGATGTTTTATTCCTAAACACATCTTGTGCAAGTCTCCAGGATTCTGTAACTAAACTGAAACAGCTGTAACAAATTTTGCAAGAATATCTGCAATAAAAGACCACAAGTATGAAAATGTTAGGACTTTTATAGAATAAGTAAAATATTTCAGCTATTTAGGAACAGGTTAAATCGGGAAATAGACAACGAAATAAGCAAAGTTGGTATGGTGGGTAGCCAGTTGAATAAATTTATTGGAATAAGAGAGAAATTAGCCAAAATACTAAACTAGCGGCAAACAGACAGTGTTCAAACCAGTTTTAAGTTATGGATATGAGAGGTTGGTTAGAAATTAAGCGCTTGATCAAAGACTAGAGACCATAGACAAGACAAAAAAATGAGGGGTCTTAATAGATGGCATCAATGGCAGAATCATATTAAAACTGAAGATATTAGAAAGGAACTTGACATTATTAGCATTCAAGAATGTGTCAGCAGAGTTAATCTAATGTGGTATGGCCACTTAAATAGAATAGGTGAGGAAAGGTTAGCAAAACAAGGAGTTAAATGCCAAGCTGGCAGGAAAGAGGCCCCAGAGGAAGACTAAGGTTTAGTTGGATTGATGTAGTCAAAAGTGTCTTACAAGAATGAAATGTTAGATGTGAAAATGCTGGAGTGCTGACAAATAACATATAATAAAAAATAATTATTTGTTACGCATTTATTTTAATATTTTTAAATTTTGAATAATTTTCATTTTTAAATTTTTAGTAAATTTAATTTTTAAATTTTGAGTAATTTTCATTTTTAAATTTCAAAGTTTTTAAAATAAAAAGTTTGAAATGCATTCCTTTTCTTACACCAATATTCTTCGATCTGAAAAATTATTTTTAGTCTTCCAATTTTGAACTTTTAAATTCATTTTAACATTAACGTCAAAAATTTTTAATGTCAGAAAAAAATTGCTTTTTAAATTTTCCGAAAAAATGTTATCTCTTTCTGAAAGTTATAAAGTACCGTATAAATGTTAAGATTTCAAACAACCCTTGTTCTATTATTAATTTGATCCTTAAGTAAGCCACTCTTATATAACCAAATTTAATGATACAGCTAGATCGATATTTTTAATGAACAACCTGTACTAATAATCCATCAGACCATTTACAAATAAGAAATTTAATTCATTAATAATTATTCTAAAATGTTTTGAAATTTTTACAAAGAATAAAGGTGACAATAAAATGTAGGAGAAAGTTAAATTTTAATAAAGAACATAAATAATCAAAATCAGTTGCCTCTCTTGCTCACACTAATGAATAAAATAATTAAGTGATTTGATATACACGTTAATCTTCTGGCTCAATTAACAAAGTGAGAACTTTTATCTTAAAAAAATTCTTCGATCAGCGAATGTCATTAAAAGGTTGTCATGCAGTGAGATTAATGCTGTCACATGTTCTGTATAGGGAAAAAATAAAAGCCATTTGACGCGTAAAATGTTAAGGATTAAAAAAATAAAGGTTGATTTATTTTTTTATTTTTTAATGAAAACTTTTGACAAAACTTAAGGAACGTCATTTATCTATTTATTTATTTATTTTGTGTGTGCGTATGCGTGAAATTTAATAAGTTTTTCTCAGCAAGGGGAAATTAAGTGAACAATAAAATCAAACGAGTTTTCATTTTTTACCTGTATAAACTTCTTTTCGTCTATTGGACAAATAAAGTTTTTCAAGTTAATTCTGTCCCTGAACTAAAACGTTTAATGTATATGATTGATAACAATTATTCCTTATCTAACAATATAATTTTAATTAAAATAATTATTACTAATGAAGTTAACAGCATGACATATGTTAATATACTTTTAATGCAAATCATTTAAATACTTCAAAAAGAAGAATTTAGAATTACAACAATTTGCTTTAAAATGTTAATGTTTTTAATTACTTTAATCAAATAAAACGACATTTAGTTAACATCTTGCTGTTCATTACAGATGTTATAGCTAACATTGCCCTACTTTAACATCTACTTTAACCCTACTTGAACATATAATTATTTCATGTTTCCAATGATAATCTCTCAAATGACAGAAATCGGGGTCGAACTATTCCTGGTCAGATCTCGTTGGTCTAGAAAATCTTCATAGATATTAAAATGGAGGATGTTATAGATTCAATCTTATTTGAAAGTCTAATAGAATAACGAAACTTGAAATTAGTCAGATTGACCATCTTCATTCCATTCTTTGATTAAACTTGCAAATTTTCAGAAAGGATACGAACCCTGTTTCTAATCCTTTCCGTAACAAGACGTGGTTTCTCCTGGAAACTCAGGTTTTTTCGTATCTCAAAACAGACAAACAGACCCCGTGAACACGCACATCTACAGACATAAAACGCTCCCGGAATAAGGATGAGCCAATATATTCCGTAGGACTTCACATTCGAACGCCCTCATGGTGAAGTGAGGTTTTATGCATGAACATAAATCAGGAAGGAAGGATACACATTCGATGGTAGTAGTGAGTGGTGAAGAAACACTCAACATAACGAAATCTGGATGGGGGAGGGAAAAAAAGTAACGATAAATCTTGGAAGAAGATTCGAGATTCTTTACACTTCTTGATAAGAAGGTATGTTTTGAGCATCGCCACATGTTAAGAAAGAAGAAAAAAAACAGTGAAGCAAATTTCATACAGATCGAAAATAAACAAAAGTTAAGTGAATAGCAACCACGTGTGTTGACTGCTGATATACAGAGATAACATATTCGGATGGGGTATCACTCGTTACACATATACATGGCCTACAATGAATTCAATGAATGTGCGTTTGTGTGTGTGTGTTCAATTCATTGTAGACTGGAAAGTTTCCGCTGTGCTTCAGACATATCCTGGTATTAATTTAAAGAAACTGAAGTGATATTGGACTAATGTTTTTTTTTTCTTTTCTTTTTCACTTCTCAGTAGTACAGCGGACGTTACTATCCAAGTTCAGCATTCCGCTCATTTTTTCTTCACAAAGTTGCTTCATCCTCTTACTTCCGGCGAAAATCAATTTTAGTAGTGCGTTTTTTTTTTTTTTTTTTCAATTTAAGCAGAAGACAAGAAAAGCTGTTTCGTATAGGGGAAATATTTAATCTCAAGGCCCTGTGCCAAGGATTAAAAAAAGTTTCTGATTGTACATTTTCTGTATATTTATTTAGCAATCATAAAGAGATGGTTAATACAATTTCATTTCGAAATGAATCCACCTAATAATAAACACCAAAAAATATATTTAAAAGTATTTGGAAATGTTATCTTTTGACTTATTATATATATATAATATATATATATATAATATATATATATAATATAATATATAATATATATATATATATATATATATATAATATAATATATAATATATATATATATATATATATATATATATATATAATATATATTATATATATATATATATATATATATAATATATATATATATATATATAACATAATATAATATATATAACATAATATATAATATATATATATATATATATATATAATATATAACATATATACCGGCAAACATCCGGTATAATATATAATATATATATAATCTTTTGACGCTACATATGGCATCCATTTGGAGCTGGAAGATGTCTGCTGCAAAATGGTGTGAGAACACTGTTAAAGTTTGTTAAGGAAAACACGCAGTTTTAATTAAACAAATGCCAGTTCAGACTTGGAGACATTAACAAGCACGTGTTCATCTGTTAACCGTTAATTGGATTTTTGTATCATAATATAACCAACTCAAACGTAATATTTTATTATTAATATGTCTCAGCGTTTCGCCGTTTAGAGGATTGCAGCTTTATAGCTACAATCACGTGACTAATGACGTCAGCTTGAATTCTTTAAAATAAATTAGGGAGATATTTTTACCTTAGAAGCTGGATAACATCTGTATCCATTCATCTTATTGATTAGCACACTATATAGCTGTCAGACATAATAATAATTCTTTTGACTAGACGTAATGGATGACATTTCCTCTCTCTGTTTTCCTCTTGCAAACCTGAACATGCAGGTATGATTGATGATGATAGGAGATTGGGAACGAGAACAATCGTCCCTTGAGTAACGAAAATGAATTATTCACAGTGGTAATTAAGGAAAACATCTTATGTTTTAAATTCCCCAACACTGGGCGTCGAGAGAACAATTATTAATAAAAGCAGATGAGCATTCATAAAAAAATGATTTCTGCAAATTAGTATAAAATTATGGCTTATCAAACAATTAAGGAAATATTTAAATAAATTATATAAATTAGTATCTGAGATTGGGTGTAATTTGTCGGACGACAAATCTTTATATTTAAGTATAATGTGCATTTAATCGGATTTTAATACAATACATCCGCTAATGCCTTTGATTCTCCAGGGTACTCTTTTTGTAGTTAGTACAGGGTTTCCGATAATGTATGATGATTAGTATCTATTATAACCACAGGAACGTATTATTTTATTAATACAATACACTCGCATATCGGTCATTAATATTATTTTATTAATACAATACACTTGCATATCTGTTATTAATATTAATAGACCATCAATTAACACCAAAACTATTTAAGGATACTTGGAAATGTTATTTTACCGTTACAATTTTTTGACGCTACAAATGGCATCATTTTGGGGCTTGAAGATGTCTACTGCAAAACGGTGTGAGAACAGTGCTCATCAAATAATTAAGGAAATCTTTAAATAAATTATATAAATTAGTATCTGTAATTATGTGTAATTTATGGGCCTGTTATGCGACAAATCTTTATTAAGGGAAAGATGCATTTAATCGGATTTTAATACAATATATCCGTTAATGCCTTTGATTCTCCTATAGGGAGTTGGTCTATACATCGTTTCTCAAACTATGGTACATGACCACTAATGGTACATTACGTTATTTTTGGTGCTACAATTTTTATACAAAATATTTAAATAAATGTTCAGAAAAATGTACTTTAATATTGTAAGGAGTAGACTGTTCCAAGAATTTAGCTTGGCGAATCGAATAAAACGAACAAATAAATTTTATTGCAGTTTTATGTGAACATTCGGATGCGAAGTCTCATTAGCGTTTTCATATTTAATATTTATTTTGAAACAGTATTTTATGGTGGTACATATGGTGGTACATGCTTTTATGGTGGTACATATATTTTTTGATTCTTATTTAAGTGGTACAAAATTTAAAAAGTTTGAGAACCCCTGGTCGATAGGGTACTCTTTTTGTAGTAGTATAGGGTTTCCGATAATGTAAAATGATTACTATCTATTTTAACCATAGCAACGTATTGTTTTATTAATACAATACACTCACATGTCTGTTATTAATATTAGTATCCCATTAATTATTTTATCATTATTATTAATACTAACACATCATAAATAATTATAATTGGGAGTAAAATATTAATATTTTAACGCATTTAATTTAATTATAGGCGTTATTATTAATCATTAATGTTCGATAGGATTAAAACCTATAGGTCAACTCCCTATAGGGTAATCAAAGGCGTTAGGGGATATATTTTATTTATAGTGGATTTAATATTAATACTAGCACTAATAATTAATTATGGATATCAATTATTTATTAAAAAATCAATGAATAGCTCAATTATTAATATATTAACTTTACTTAATATTAATTTAATCATTTATATTATTTTAATCATTAAATGATTGTAGACATTAACAGATAACTTATAATTCTTTGGGTTTTCGGACGCTAGTGTTGTACGGCCCTGTTTGCTGCAGTCCATCACTTAGTGGAGTAATTGTTTACTGTTGATGGCAACATTTGCCAAGAATTTGCAGCCACTTTGTTTGGAAAGCTGAGCTCGACAATGCTGGATTCTGGTGAAACAATCTGCTTCCGTGCAGCTTTTTTCGGAGAAGTTCGATAAAGTGGTGAGTTTGACCAGTCGATTGGGAATTTATTCTGAAGAGTATGGAAAGAAGTTCATTATATTGTATTTGGTCGAATGCTTTGGCAAATGTGTTCCACCTGTACCCTACTCTGATGTGCTCCATTCCAGGAGTTTAGATGGTTCGTAACCTGTAAATTTCAGCACACCACGTATCCTGGTGTGTACTTTTGTGAAAAAGTTGAGATTAGCGTGGGTGTAGACTACTTTGCTTTTCTAGGCGGTCAGCAATATTTGTCGTTTTTAGACCTTCTTGTCCTCTGTTTGTAATTAAAGTTACGTCTCTAACGGCCGATATCTTAAGTGTGCAATACTGAACTACTTTCGAAAAACTGTTGTTGCAAAATTACCGCAGTGAATGCTTGATATTGTTCTAAAGTCAATGTTTGATGGTATTGAGGCCTGGAACTATTCTTTCCACGGATGAGGTTTTTAATCTCATTCGAGAGATTGTGAGTGATACGTCCACTGCGGTAATTTTGCAACAGTTTTATCTGTTTATCCAAGATCGAGATTTAGGCACAGATTTTTTCTCTTTGATTCAATGATTGACACTGGGATATTTTCGTGTTCTGAGTGCAGGTAGAGCAAAACAGGGTTGTGTTCATAGCTGCGATCGTCAATCATAGTTACTTACTATTTGTGGGCGATATTTTGGACTATAGTTATGTCTGGGGCAACAGACAATTCTGCTGCTTTGTAGAACTTGTTGAACTCAACTTGAACTTTGTTGAGTTCTGATGGTCCTAGAATCTCGATCGCAGCAAAGTCGTTGAGGATTCTACACCACTGCCTGGTTGCTGTCTAAAATTTCAGTTAAGTCTGTTTCCAGACGCAACTGAGAATATATTTTCAAGTGGCCTGCATTTGCCATATTGAATTCCTTTTGATGTATTTTAATATTGTAACGAGTAGACTGTTCTAAGAAATTATCACGTTTAGCGTATTTGGCCGATATTTTTAGAAAACTGAGGAAATTGAATTCTAGTTTACAAGGTTCCAATATAACTTCTTTACTGTATATGACAAAATAAATGCAGCTGTGAAAAAACTAGAATACATAATTAAGGACGTGAAAAGGAAGAAAATTGCTACATTACCAACATTAGAAGAGTATCTCCAGGAAAATGACCTGTCACTGAATGAACACCTAATTGAAGATATAGAAAAACACTGCATAGGACTTGTTAATAATTTTCATTCCTACTTTCCTGAAAATTTACGAAATTTTCAGGAAGGTGGTACATACATATGATCATGCGTTTATGGTGGTACATATATTTTTTTTATTCTTATTTATGTGGTACAAAATTTGAAAAGTTTGAGAACCCTTGCTCTAGTCTATTCTGCATATTTGGGGTAGTCACCGAAAACTTTCATATTCAAATTGTATATGGTCGGGCCATTTTGTTTGGAAGAGTTCATAAATTTAAGACGACGAGCACTAGAGTAAAGTTAAGTCTTTTCCATCGAAAATTCATAATTGAACGTTTCGAGCAATAGAAAATTCTAAGTCTAGCAGAAAGAGGGAAAATATTTATCTGCAATGAAAGAAAATGAAGTGCAGATTAATCTTAATCAGCATCTAGTTATTATAAGATCCTTACCTAAAGCCATAAACGTGTAAAAGCTATTGATAATCAGTGATATCAATAATCTTATCCTTATAAGGACTGGCTTAAAGGGGCGAAGCAGGAATGCTTTTCATCTTCCCCGTTATCTGTATAGAACAGTGTAGGGATGAGGTGTTATTGAGCTATTAAAGCTCTGATCATGGCAGGAGGGTAACAACAATAGCCGAGCCTCAGTTAGAACTTCATTGGCTACAGCATTGCCATCCATTGCCCTCCAAGGGTATTGGATTGAATGAATCAATCACCGCAACTCACAGTCGATTGATTTCCCCAATAATCTTATCAGTCGCGGAACCAATTATTTATATTTTAAATTGATTCAGTCCGCGCGGTTAGCCTAGTGGCTTTGCGCTTCGCAACCATATGCCTGGGGAAGGAGTGTCCCAGGTTCGATTCCCGTCTACGACGTGAGGCGCTTAAGGATCTTCCTCAGCCATAGCCAAGTTAGCCGGGCGTGGGCAGCATGGTTTTTTCCGCCAGTTTATCTGGGGTTTTTCATCCCGCAAGCAGGCAAACCGGCCCCGTGAACACACAGGTTACAGTCATAAATACTTACGTCAAGGAAGGCAACGGGAAACCACCTTGCTCATAATCATCTCTCCCTAGAATGGTAGCATATAGCTACCCTCCCGCGGCCGTATGGCAGATGGGAACCAGAAGAAGAAATTGATTCATTATTTATTGGTGTATTTGTTTTTAAAAGAAAATTATTATTAATTTTTGAATTATATAAAATACTTCACTATATTTTTATATCTTATTAAATGTCTTATTCTTTTAGAAAATAAAAATAAGGGATAGCTAACTTCAGAAATTAAGACGCTCTATATCAGTCACATTTCGAAAGATCACACTCAGGCAGGCCTGATAAATATAGCATGTCCCGTTGGAGAAGGCTATTCTAAACACAGATGAAAAGGCTATTCTAAACACAGATGAAAATTGCCATCTTCTGTGCAATGCAGTACACTAATTTTATAGGCCATATCAATAAAGTAATTGTTTAACATAATTTAATTATTTTAAGATATCTATTTAAGTTTATCCTATCTAAATATTTTGACCAATAGAGACAATTGACGTTTGCGATAAAAAAAACCAAAGTTTCGGAAACTAGTTGACCAGATCTTGCTCCACCTTTGTTACGAGTTACATTGTATTTATTGTTGTACTTAAAGAAAAAAGTGTTACACACGAAAAAAAAAATATACCGTATTTTTCGGACGATAGGAAGCACCCCAAATTTATGAGACACTTTTTAGAAAACAATATTTTATTATATAAAAATATTTACAAATTCTTACTTAATTTTTATTTATTGTTATAATCATTTGTATTAGCGATATTCAGTTCATCTTCACTCTTGGTACTCTCACTAGTCTCGTTAATGTCACCGTTCGTATTACTTTCGTCTGAACTATTGTTGTCACTCCCTTCAAAAAGCGTCATCTTCGGTACCATCCATCGCATTACTTATCCCGCATTTCTTAAATGACTTTATAATCGTCTCTTCTTTCACAGCTCCGCATGAATTTTTCACTCAGGTACATACTTCTGAAATTGTTGGCCGTTTCATACGTCCTGTTGCTGTAACATCGTGATTTGGCTTTGCCATCCATTTGTTCCACTCTTCCCACATAACAGTTTTGAATGGTTTATTAATAGATCCATCCAAGGATTGTAATTGACTTATAAGGTCTCCAGGAATGACAATTCTGTATTCATTTCTTTTAGAAGCTTCTTTATGGATTCTGTTTTATGCGCTCTGAATTGATCCCACAGGCTTTTTAAACAACGCACCTCGACGTTTTGCCCATATCTTTTGTATCCATAATTTCATTCCTGTTTCGTCCATACAGCCTTTATCTTGAACGTGGATAATAATGCCACGAGGAATTTCATCTCTCGGTAACGTTTTTCTCTTGAAGATTAACATGGGGGGTATTTTGGTTCCGTCCGTGCAACAAGTTAAAACTACAGTGTAGTGAGTGTTTTCATGACCTGTTGTTTTGATCACTATTGATTTGGTGCCTTTTGAATCTACTGTCCGATTTGAAGGAACATCAAAAGTTAGAGGCACTTCATCCATGTTCGCAATTTGATTAAGCTCAAAGTTAAATTTCCTTCTCGCTGATATGACAAATCTATGGAATTCTATAATTTTAGCTTCATAGTCAGCCGCTATTTTTTGAGTTAGAGTGGTTTTTATACGCATGCATAACCGGTGTCTTTTCATAAATATAAAGCACCAAGACGGTGATCCGGTAAAATCTAAAATTCCATTAGCAGTTGCCCATCGTTTCGCTTCAAAAATTATCATTTTCGTAGAAACAGATATTCCCATGTTTCGATGATTTGTTACCAAATTTTTCATTTGTACTTCTAATTCTGGCCATTTTTCTAGGTGCGAACGGAATGTTTTCTTGTGTTTACATAGCAGTTTTAATTGTTCCTCTTGTTTTCTCCACTCACGAACCATTTTTTCTGTTGGTGGTGGAACAAAATGTCTTTCTGCTGCTTTGTTTCCATATTGTTTTGCAAAATTTATCGCATTTAATTTATAACTCGCGTCATGTGAAAAGTCCTTTGTTTTACACTCATTTTTTCTAATTTTAAGATCAAAATTTTAACGACTTATAAAAAATAATTCAAATGAACTACAAAAGCACATATGTTTACACACGAATGACTATTGACACTCTAAATCGGCGATTCACCCACATGCAGCGAGATAACTTGGCGTATATACTAATTTCATTAACATATTGCGCAAGTAATTGAACTTCGCTAACAGCTTCGGTACAGTGTAAAGATTCGTATTTTAAAGTTAAATTCGGACCATAAGACGCACCCCAATTTTAAGTCAATTTTTCTATGTAAAAGGTGCGTCTTATGGTCCGGAAAATACGGTATTTATATTTAAACTCAAAGAAATGTGATATTTCTTTAAATTTTATAACTCCATGGTCGTCTATATTTTTCTTACGACAAATGAAGTAATGCACTAATTAATTAATTATACATTTATCTACAAGTATATTATTAAAAGGTTACAGTTTAACGTAATAGAACTAATTAGTTTCCTGTACAGTAAACTGCCTCTTCAATGATATTCAGTGGCTGGATAGTTTTAATTTAGTGTTATGTTATGAACGGATGATTATATTAAAAACAATTCGTAATTCATATTTCTCAAAATATTTCTTCATGCTTTATTAACAATAATTGTCTTCAAAAAATGAACAATTTTAGATTCAACAAATTATTAATGAAAGTAACCAAGAGAACATATGAATCAATTTGTCTGTTTCTAGCGAATGTATGGAACTTGTTATTGATTGCAACTGCACATGCGCAATTAGTTTATATTTTGCATTTATTTGAATTCTAAGAATTGTTTGTAAGGAAAAAATTATGGACGAGAAACAGAATGTAGTTCATTTTGCATAAGTATTTTTCATTTTGCAGAATAACATATTTAGAATTCTTCCCTCTGTTTTCCACAAGCTCTCCAATAAGACATATTTGCATTTAATTTTCCTCAGGTGGGTGATCTGTTAGCAAACTCCTATCTCCCAGGTTATTATAATAATTTGGGATGCATTTAATGTCGGACGACTAAGAGTAATCGTTTCATTAGCAGATACCCCAAGGGTTGATGTCAGGACATCTCGCATATACAATAAAGGCATTGAGTGAAAATTGAAATAACTGTATCATCATCATCCCGTACTCATTAGCCGTATTCTCTAAGATTGAATGCTTGTAGAACATTCTCATTAGCAGTACGTAGTTCTAAAATGTACTATCACTTTCGGAATTTTGTTAGGAATGGTGCATTAAAGTCGGCAGATATTCCTGGTGGCTTATTTATTCTCTAATGTTCTCGAAGTGCTAAGTAACGCTAAGTACTTAGTATTAATTAGTGATCGTTTATTAACTTATACGAAATATCAA